>NC_142349.1:73152403-73234903 GCF_059441175.1 Urocampus carinirostris | reverse complement strand
TTCGAGGCACCTGGATTTGGCAACATCAAGTTGACATATTTCAACCTGCAGCTTGTTTTTCTCTTGCGCTTCTCTGAGTGTTGTCTCGCGGGCCGGATTCAATCCCATAGCGGGCCTGATCTGGCCCGCGGGCCGCCTGTTTGACACCAGTGATCTACAGTATCTATCTCTATCTATCTCTATGGCATATATCTATGGTATCTATCTATGGTATCTATCTATATCTATCTTTATCTATCTCTATCTCTATGGTATCTATTTCTCTCTCTCATTTCTATCTCTCTATCTATTGTATCTATCTATGGTCTCTTTCTTTCATCCATCTATCTATGGTATCTATCTATGGTATCTATCTATATCTATCTCTATCCATCTCTCTATCTCTATGGCATCTATGGTATCTATCTATGGTATCTATTTCTCTTTCTCACTCTATCTATCTATCTAATGTATCTATCTATGGTCGCTCTCTCTCTACCTCTCTTTCATCTATCTATGGTATCTATCTATGGTATTTATCTCTATCTATCTCTATGGTATATATCTATGGTATCTATCTATAGTATCTATTTCTCTCACTCTATCTATCTATGGTATCTATCTATCTATCTATATCTATGGTATCTATCTATCCAATAGTTGATGTGCCAACTCATAAAGATGGGAACACTCTAGATCTTGTCCTGACCCGTGGCGTAGTAGCCTCAAATGTTACAGTGTTACCGTATCCTAATGCCATCTCTGATCACTATTTTGTTAAATGTGAGGTGTTGTTTAATGTTTACTGTGATAAGGAAAATATAGGCTTTAGCAGTCGCAATATCCGCCCTAAAACGGTGTTAGCCTTAAAAGAATTATTACCTACGGTAACTCCAGCCTTCCCTTCGTACACTGGGTCTGTTGACTCACTTACAAACAACTTCAATACTGCTTTGGTAAATGTTCTTGATTCTGTGGCGCCCCTAAAGTATAAATTCCGACCCAAGAAGAATACACCTTGGTTTACTGAAGAAACTAGGTTACTCAAACAAAGTTGCAGAAAAATTGAACGAAAATGGCGCACTACTAAGCTGGAGGTTTTTCGACTGGCCTGGTGTGACAGTTTGCTGAAATATAAAGTAGCTCTTGCCTCAGCTAAAGCTTCGTATTTCTCTAAGATTATTGTTGAACATAAGAATAATCCAAAATTTTTATTTGACACAGTGGCGAAACTTACCAGACAACAACTTAACCCAAATGGTTGCACTCATTCTGCTAATGACATTATGGAATTTTTTAATAAAAAGATTCAACTAATCAGGAATGAAATTTTAAAAGAACGCTCTGTTTCCTCCTCCTATATCAAAGATGTGGAGGTGCTAGGTATGGACTGTGTCAGCGGTTGTTTAGAAACATTCTCCAGTTTCAATGAATTGTCCCTTGATAATCTAACACAGATGGTCAGTAGGGCCAAACAAACTACGTGCCTGCTTGATCCGTTTCCAGCTTCACTGGTGAAGGATCTGTTTGAGATCTTAGGACCATCAGTTTTAAATATTAATATATCGCTATCCTCGGGTATTGTTCCTGTAGCCTTCAAGTCTGCCGTCATTAAACCCACGCTTAAGCGACCTAACCTTGACCCAGAAAGCCTAGGTAATTATAGGCCAGTGTCAAATCTGCCATTTCTTGCGAAATTACTTGAAAAGGTCGTTGCACAGCAGCTAAATGACTTCATGTCAGAAAATAACCTTTTTGAAACTGTCCAGTCAGCATTTAGAGCAAATCATTCTACTGAGACAGCCCTTGCAAAAGTAACCAATGATCTCCTCTTAGCAATAGATTCCGGTGCCTCATCAATGTTACTGCTGCTGGATCTCAGCGCTGCTTTTGATACGGTCGACCACAACATATTATTGGTTCGTCTAGAACGCATTGGTATCTCAGGAACTGTACTCTCGTGGTTTAGGTCCTACCTGTCAGACAGGATGCAATGTGTTAACTATGGCAATATGACCGCTAAACAATCTAATGTCCCTTGTGGTGTTCCTCAAGGCTCTGTACTTGGCCCCCTTCTTTTTAGTATTTATATGATCCCGCTTGGTGACATTATCCGCAAGTATAATATCAGTTTCCATTGCTATGCAGATGACACTCAACTGTATGTGCCACTGGAAAAAACTGGACATTTAAGTTTTAGTAATCTGGAGGCTTGCCTTACTGAGATTTAAAGATGGATGTCAAATAATTTTTTACGCCTTAACCCAGAAAAAACTGAAATGTTGATTATTGGTCCAGCTCACTGTCGTCATTTGTTTTCAAACATTACCCTGAACCTAGACAAATGTAATATCACCCATAGTGACTCGGTCAAAAATCTAGGTGTTATATTTGATCCTAATCTGTCGTTTCAGTTACATGTGAAAAATATTACTAGAATAGCTTTCTACCACCTCCGTAATATTGCGAAGATTCGTTCAATGCTGTCCCAATCAGATGCAGAGATTTTAATTCATGCGTTTATTACTTCTCGGCTTGATTACTGTAATGTATTGCTTTCTGGTCTCCCGATGTCTAGCATTAAAAGTTTGCAGCTGGTTCAGAATGCGGCAGCTAGACTTTTGACTAAGACTAAAAAGTTTGAGCATATTACACCTGTATTGGCCAACTTGCACTGGCTCCCAGTCCACTTAAGATGTGACTTTAAGGTTCTCTTATTAACATATTCATGTTTGCAGGGGCTTGCACCCTCTTATCTCTCCGATTTGATTTCCCCCTATGTTCCTGCACGGAGTCTGCGCTCGGAAAATGCCGGTCTACTTGTGATTCCGAGAGCCAAGAAGTCTGCGGGCTCGAGAGCGTTCTCCATCCGGGCCCCGGTGTTGTGGAACGCCCTGCCTCTGGAGATAAGATCTGCAACCTCGACGGAAGTTTTTAAATCGAGGCTTAAGACACACTTCTATTCCAAAGCATATGATTGATGCCCACCTCGTATTCTGTTTTGTCCTGTCTTTTTCTGAGGCCTGCCTGGCTGATACGTAGGAGAAGGATGATTTGGGATGGGTCAGCGGACCGGGGTCTGACCTGCAGCATGTCAACCCCTGCATTTACCAGCTGGCGTCGTCGTTGATGTCATGCTCTTTCCGGACATTTTCAACATCTTACCTAGTGTTTACTATTCTGTGTACAGTAATGCTAATTGTAATTCACCCTGTTCAATCCTGGAAGGGGGATTACCACATGTGAGGTCCTTTCTCAAGGTTTCTCTTTTCTCCTCACACTGAGGTTTTTGAGTTTTTCCTTGCCCGCATGCTGGTTTGCTAGTTTAAGATCAGGTCATTGTGTAATTTTGTAACTGTAATCCTGTGCAGTCCTTTGAGACATTTTTGTGATTAAGGGCTATATAAATAAATTTGACTTGACTTGACTTGACATGGTATCTATCGATGGTATCTATCGATGATATCTATCGATGGTATATCTATCTATCTATATCTATGGTATCTATTTCTCTCTCTCACTCTCTATCTATCTATCTATCTATTGTATCTATCTATGGTCGCTCTCTCTCCATCTCTCTTTCATCTATCTATGGTATCTATCCATGGTATTTATCTCTATCTATCTCTATGGTATATATCTATGGTATCTATCTATAGTATCTATTTCTCTCTATCTATCTATGGTTTCTATCTATCTATCTATCTATCTATCTATCTATCTATCTATCTATATCTATGGTATCCATCTATCTATCCATGGTATCTATCGATGGTATGTCTATCTATCTATATCTATGGTATCTATCTATCTATCGATGGTATCTATCGATGGTATCTATCGATGGTATATCTATGGTATCTATCTATCTATCCATCTATCTATCGATGGTATCTATCGATGGTATCTATCGATGATATCTATCGATGGTATATCTATCTATCTATATCTATGGTATCTATCTATCTATCCATGGTATCTATCGATGGTATGTCTATCTATCTATATCTATGGTATCTATCTATCTATCCATGGTATCTATCGATGGTATCTATCGATGGTATCTATCGATGATATCTATCGATGGTATCTATCGATGGTATATCTATCTATCGATATCTATGGTATCCATCTATCTATCGATGGTATCTATCGATGGTATCTATCGATGGTATCTATCCATGGTATCTATCGATGGTATCTATCGATGATATCTATCGATGGTATCTATCGATGATATCTATCGATGGTATATCTATCTATCTATATCTATGGTATCCATCTATCTATCCATGGTATCTATCGATGGTATGTCTATCTATCTATATCTATGGTATCTATCTATCTATCCATGGTATCTATCGATGGTATCTATCGATGGTATCTATCGATGGTATCTATCGATGATATCTATCGATGGTATATCTATCTATCTATATCTATGGTATCCATCTATCTATCGATGGTATCTATCGATGGTATCTATCGATGGTATCTATCCATGGTATCTATCGATGGTATATCTATCTATCTATCTATCTATCTATCTATCTATCTATCTATCCATCTATCCATCCATCCATCCATCAAGCCACGGAAGTGTCTGACGTCAAGACACGGTCACGCTCCCATTCAGCCACCGTTCATCCCACTTTGCTCTTCCCAACCCGACATCAAATTCAAAAGTAAAAAAAAGGTCATCGGGGATCTTTTTGTCCCCCTCGCAGCGTGATGATAGAAAACATGGAAATCGGACGTGTGCCCCCTCCCCAGAGTCATCCGTGGCCCTCTGTCATCTGTTGCTTATAATATGGGGAGGGGGGGTCCTTAGCGTGCATAATCCCAGGATTCAATTAAGGGACGCAGTGCCTCATCCTCCCTTAATCCTTATTGTTAACCAGTTCCTTTAAAAGAAAATAATGATTCCGGGATTTTTTTTGTAATCGCAAAGAATAGAGGAACATCTCATTTAGAAAATAGGGAGGGGGGTTCAGGGTCCCCTCGCTTCATGAGCCCTCAGATGCGGCACAAGAGATTTTCAGAAATAAGAAGAAAAAATGGAGGGAGGGGGGGGCAAGAGGATAGAGGAAAACTTGTTGCTATTCATGATTTTGGCTAGGGCTTTGAAATGGACACAAAGCAGGGAAGGCAGGGAAGGAGACCCCCAACCCAAAATAAAGAAATACATACACAATACCTCAAGGGACAAGGTAAAAAGTAGCAAACTTTTTCTTATTGTCAAAACAAGAAGAAAATGGAATTAGAGTTCCAAATTCGGGTTCGGATTTAACCCCATGGTTCGTACGGGTGCTTGAAATGGTAAATGGTCTGCATTTTTTATAGCGCTTTTGAAGTCACGGAAGACCTCCCAAAGCGCTTTACAATGTGCTTCACACTCACCCATTCACACACACGCACTCACACACCAATAGGGAGTCAGCCTCCAAACGTTTTGAGGATAATCAGGATGCTAAATGTTAAATGGTAAATGGTAAACGGTCTGCATTTCTATAGCGTTTTTCAAGTCAATGAAGAGCTCCCAAAGCGCTTTACAATGTGCTTCACACTTACCCATCCACACACACACTCACACACCAATAGGGAGTCAGCCTCCAAACGTTTTGAGGATAATCAAGATGCTAAACGGTAAATGGTCTGCATTTCTATAGCGCTTTTCAAGTCACAGAAGAGCTCCCAAAGCGCTTTACAATGTGCTACACACTTACCCATTCACACACACACACTCACACCCCAATAGGGAGTCAGCCTCCAAACGTTTTGAGGATAATCAGGATGCTAAATGTTAAATGGTAAATGGTAAACGGTCTGCATTTCTATAGCGTTTTTCAAGTCAATGAAGAGCTCCCAAAGCGCTTTACAATGTGCTTCACACTTACCCATCCACACACACACTCACACACCAATAGGGAGTCAGCCTCCAAACGTTTTGAGGATAATCAAGATGCTAAATGGTCAATGGTCTGCATTTCTATAGTGCATTTTAAGTCAATGAAGACCTCCCAAAGCGCTTTACAATGTGCTTCACACTTACCCATCCACACACACACTCACACACCAATAGGGAGTCAGCCTCCAAACGTTTTGAGGATAATCAAGATGCTAAATGGTCAATGGTCTGCATTTCTATAGTGCATTTTAAGTCAATGAAGACCTCCCAAAGCGCTTTACAATGTGCTTCACTCTTACCCATTCACACACACACTCACACACCAATAGGGAGTTAGCCTCCAAACGTTTTGAGGATAATCAAGATGCGAAATGGTCAATGGTAAATGGTCTGCATTTCTATAGCGCTTCTCAAGTCAATTAAAACCTCCCAAAGTGCTCTAGAGTGTACTTCACACTTACCCATTCACACACACACTCACACACCAATAGGGAGTCAGCCTCCAAACGTTTTGAGGATAATCAAGATGCGAAATGGTCAATGGTCTGCATTTCTATAGTGCATTTCAAGTCAATGAAGACCTCCCAAAGTGCTTTACAATGAGTTTCACACCTACCCATTCACACACACACTCACACACCAATAGGGAGTCAGCCTTCAAACGTTTTGAGGATAATCAAGATGCTAGATGGTCAATGGTAAATGGTCTTTATTTATTATAGCGCTTTACAAGTCACGGAAGACCTCCCAAAGTGCTTTACAACATGCTTCACAATCACCCATTCACACACACACACACACACTCACACACCGATAGCAGGGTCAGCCATGCAAGGCCACTACCTACTTATCGGGGGCATTAGGGATTCGGCGTCTTGCCCAGGGACACTTCGACATATAACACGGAAGAACGTGGAATCGAACCTGCAACCTCTTGATCCCAAGACGAGCGCTCTAACATCAGAAAAAAAAAAATCACACATCATAATCCAAAAAGATGTAGGGCCTAACAAGGCAGTATCCCTTCCCATCATCCCACCCAACCAACTCACCGAAGCCCCGGTAGTTTTGGAGAGGACGTTGTTGGGCGTCGCCCCAAAACATACGCAGACAAATATGGCAGAGAGGGAGAAGCCGTTGTTGTAGAAAATAAACTTGCATTTGTAGAATAGATTTGCATACATTTAGAAAGAAATGTAGAAAGACTTGCTTACAGTTGGGAGAAATGTCTCGGCGGACGAATTAGTATAAACAATCCTCCTTAAGGGAGGACAACAGATAACGGCAAAGGGCAAGGTGACATAAACTGGAATAAACTTAAAAACACTTCCAAATAAGGACGGAACCCTGGGCATGTACGCCTTCAGGCGTGAAAAGGGACGGGGCCAAACCGGGTACACGTGTTGAAAACTATAAAGACACACGCATATCTTTGATTCGCTGAGTCTCTTGTTGAAATTGTGTATCAATAAAAAGAACTCCCTCTTACGTCATTTTGATTCCTGCATTTCTTTGAACACGTACGAGACGATTCAACAAATTGGTCTTATCTTCAACACCGTTCATCTCGTTCATCAAAGTTGAAACAGCGTTCTCAACGTTTCTCGGAGACGATCAGCTCTTGTACTCTTTGTTCACCAACATCACGCGTTGGTGCGTCCTTCTTCGATGACGTGGTGTTTTTCCCGAACTTGTCTTGGCCCAGCCAACTTTCTGTTCGTTTCGCAATCGTCCATCTGTTTCCATCGAGTTGAGTGTTATTTCGATGACGACATTGCTTATTTCAAAACTTTTAGCGAGCTCCGTTGGCAGCCCGAAGCTGAGCCACGTTTCTTCATCCGCAACAGTAGCGCCCAAACACACCGGTGCCACCCTGGCAGCAGCACCCGCCGGAAAGCCGGGACGATCCAGATTTGAGTTCCAAAATTTGTCAGGAGGAGACCGGACCAGAACGGAGGCAGGAGGCAGGAAGGGAGAACTCACTTGCGTTGACGATTAGAACTTTTATTTAGCAAAATAAAAGTCCTCCAAAACTCAGGGACAACACAGAACAAAAACAGGCTTTTATTCAAAACGTGAAAACACAGGTTTCCTTCGACTCAAACAAAACAGGACAGGGCAAAACAGAACAGAAAATGCAATGAGCCAGCACCTGCAAAACCCAAAACCCACCCTTAAGTAGCAGACGCACAAATCAGGCGATCTGCTTCAGCTGGTGCCCAGGGGGTGGGGCCAGCCAGTCGCCACGGCGACCATGCTGGACACGACAAAATTGTGTTTTAAACAATTATGGTTTTAAATAATAGTTTTCCAATTGGGTTTTCAGATTTATCGTCATTCTTGAATTAAATAATTTCATTAAATGATTAAATTGTCACGGTTGCCATGGCGCCCAATCGGCCCCGCCCGGGTGGTGCCAGCTGCAGCTTGTTGACAGATTGGCTCCCTGTCAATATTTAAACTCGGTCCTGTCAGTCCCCTTTTGTCGGTCCGTCTGCCAATCTCTGTTTTTACACGGCAAGCCCTTTTTCGACTGTCCTGTTTTTGGCTCCTGTTTGTCTCCCGCTACGATCTGTTTTGATCTCGACCACGTCTGCTCTCCCGTCCCGAATGACGACCTGTTTCGATCTTGACCACTTCTGCTCTTCGTCCCGAATGACGACCTGTTTTTGATCTCGACCACGTCTACTTTCCTTTCCTGGCTTTCAAATTGTTTCCGATCCCGACCACGTTTTTGCTCTTCTATCTACAACTACTACTGACCCGTTTTTTCCGTTCCCAACACCGCCATCGCTCGCCACGGAAGTCCTACTTCTGCGTTCAGGGCAACCTACTCCCCGCGACCAGCGATCTCCGGATCATGTGTCTAATCCTTTCCCTTCTTCCCAATAAAACTGTGAGAAACGTTCCGCGAGTGGGTCCTGTTCCCGTTCTGGTTCTGACATAAATATTAATTATTGAATGAAATTCATTAAAATACTAGATTAAAAAAAATACTATTGATCAAAAAGTCTCAATTACTACAACAGAAATACGAAAATACTCAAATGAAGCCGAAGGATATACAAAATATTGAAGCTGAAAATTCCGGGCCGCTCCTCAAGTACTCTGCTCGAAACCTCTTTGCAGTTTACTCGATTAAACACAAATATTATTGTTTAAATTGAAAATGATGAACTATAGGCTTTAATTACTTCGACAGAAATACAAAAAAAGCAGCAGCCAGAGAAAAAAAATATATCTGAAGTTATAAATTCCGAGCTGCTCCTGAAGTATCTTGCTTAACATAGTCTTTGTACACTACACAATAAAAAACACTATTGCTACCTTATTCTAAATATTATATCAAAAATAATGCTTGACAATGGGTTCCATTTTCTAAAATACAAATACAAAAAGACACAAATGAAACCAGAGAAATAATTGAAAAGAAATCTTGAAGTTTAAAAATTGCTATATTAAAAAAATGTACAAACGAACAAATGGATTCAATTTCTACCCGTAAAATCGCAGACAAAAGACATATAAAATTAGAAGCTTAAAATTCCGAGCTACTCCTGAAGTATCCCATTTTAAAATTCTGAGCCGCTCTTAAAGTACCCTACGTGTATTTTACGTTACACAATAAATTGGAATATTGCAATATTTATCAAAAGTGTCATATTTAAATATTCTCCTAAACAAAATTCTTCAATTTCTACAAAAGAAAACTCAAATAGTACTCTAATGAATCCGGAGAAAAAAGTCAATTTTGACGCTTAAAATTCCGAGCCTCACCTGATATATCTCGTTCACAATGTCTTTGCATCTAACTCAATAAAAACAAATAATGCTGACTAAATAAAAATTGCTATATTTCAAAAAATGTATAAACGAACAAATGGATTAAATTTCTACCCGTGAAATCGCAGACAAAAGAGAAATAAAATTAGAAGCTTAAAATTCCGAGCTACTACTGAAGTATCCCACTTGACAACGTCTTTCCCGATAAAAATAAATACAGTATTCCTATTTAAATCAAATGCTAATTCAAATGGAAAATTTCCTTAAAATTGTAAATTCTTTTATAAAACGACCCCCCAAACCCCCAACCCCATAGGGTAATTCGCTTCATCCTCAACAGGTCGAAAAAAAGAAAATAAATAATATAAAAGTGTGACGTCACCGCACGTGACTCCGCCCCCTTCTCCTCCTATGACGGCAAGACGTATAAAAACACTTTGCCTTCCATTTCCCTGCAGATTTTTTTTCTTATAACGCCCCAAACGCTCTCGATGTCATTAAATCTAAAAAATGGAAGACTACTAAAGAAAGAGAACCGAGGGAGAAAGAAAGAAATGCACGTTTACAAACGGTGAGTCCTTGTTCTTAGATTTTGCTTTATTTTTTTCAGCGTCTCTGCAAAAAAAACAGGAAAATGTGACGTGTCCGAACGCAGCAGCATGACGCCGATTGTCATCTCGAGCGTGCACATCAAATATAATTTACAATAAATGCCATTTTTTGTTTTTTTTAATCCCTGGGAGAAAACTTCCGCGCAGCAACAGGTGCATGCTGAAAAGTAGGGCGTCATTCAGCACTGACGCCGCGGACAGCTCCCAGACGAAAACCTGAGTTCTTTTTTCTTCTTTTTCAAGGCTTGCAGCCATTTTTTTTCCTCACATCCCTTTTTTTTTCTTGACAGCATCCTTCCCTCCATAAAATCACCCCCCCCCCTCTTTTTCCCCTCTCCCCCCAGTCCTGTTGCATAGCTACCAGCCGGGAAACATATTGGATATGCACGACAATCTGTCTCTCTCTTTTTTTTTTTTTTGCAGGGAAAAAAGGGAGACGCTCTCCGACCGATCGATCGCCACGCGTTCCTTTTGGAAAAAGGTTGTGGTCAGAACAACAAAGAGGGGACGGAATGTCAGCGGGTATATTAGTCGGGGGGAGGGCATCGAAAGTTCACGAGCTCGCTTCTGATGTCGGGATGAGAGGGAGGTCAATCTTAATAATTTCCTATTTATTATTATTTTCCCATTTGTTTTTTTACATTTTGTATCTTTTTAATTTAGGTATTTTTTTTAAATCTTTTTTTATTCATTTTTTTTTTTTTTTTATTTCATGGTATATTTTTATTTTTAATTTTCAATTTATTTTTTAAAATGTTTTTAATTTCATGCTTTGTTTTTATTTTTGCATTTTTTATTTCAATTTTAATTTGATTCTTTTTTTAATCTAGTCAATAATAACATCAACTGCTTTCATATATTTTTTTGTCCTCTAAAGAATTAATTAAGAAAAATAATTAAGTAAGATGAGGGAAATTGTCATTTAAATTTGTTATATTTTGTTTGATTTTAATTTAAGTTCTACAATAATTTTTTAAATTTAATTATTTTGTTTATTTTATGAACAAATAAAAAAGCAAGATTTATATTTATATATATATTTTATTTATTATATTTTCCTGATATTTTTATTTTACTTAGTGTGTTTTTCATGCATGCATAAAATCCTAGAAGGATTTTCAAACTAAATGTCTCCAAATAAGCAAATTTTATTTTATTTAAAATCTTCCTAGATTTTTTTGGATACTTTATTGTATAATAAAGTATTTCAAATGAGAAAACCTAGGAATTTAAATTTTTCATATACTAAAAAATTTCGTTAAGAAAATGATGAGAGTTTTATTAATTTTATGGTAGAATAAAAATACTTGAAAAAGTTGTGATTTGATTTGCTATGATTTTATTCCCTTTTATTTTACATTACTGTTCTTTTTATTTGAACTGAAATAGATTCAAAATAAAGTGAAAGAAGAATAATATTCAAAAGATCCAAAACATCTATTTACCGAAGAACTCATGAGAAAATATTGCGAAATAGGAAAAATAATAATACAAATGCACAAAAGAAATTAAGTGAAAAAAGGAAATAGTTATAAAATTCGAAGTAGTTAAGACTAGTCTAAAGAAATTAAGTTCAAATAAAATGAAGAAAAATGAGTAACTATAAACCCCCAATTTTTATTTTAAATGAGATAAAAATAAAGTGAAATAAAAAAAAATTAAACATTTAAAATATTTGTCATTATTTTACTAAAATAATCAAGGTCGAAAATAAAGTCAGTTAAGAAAAATATTTAAAATAAATAAAAATATTTGACATTTTATTAAAAATGTTAAATAAAAAAATCAATAAGTTCTACGTAATTATTTAAAGTTGAAATAAGCAACATTTTGACATATTTAAAATGGGCTAAACCATGAATTAAATTGGTCGTTTTTTTAAATGGGCTACAATTCATGATTTCTAATTGTCAAGACCGGAACGGAGACAGGACCCACCCGCGTAACGTTTCTCAAAGTTTTATTGGGAAGAAGGGAAAGGATTGCACACACCATCCGGAGATCGCTGGGACTTCTGTGGCGAGCGATGGCGGCGTTGGGAACAGGAAAAAACGGGTCAGTAGCCGGGATAGAAGAGCAAAAACTTGGTCGATATCAGAAAATGGGTCGTTATTCGGGACGGGAGAGCGGACGTGGTCGAGATCAAACAGATGGTAGGGACAAAAACACAGGACAGGCGAAAAAGGGCTTGCCGTGTAAAAACGGAGATTCATAGACGGACCGACAAAAGGAGACCGACGGGACAGAGTTTAAATACTGACAGGGAGCCACTCGGTCAACAAGCTGCAGCTGGCGCCATGGCAACCGTAACACTATTGTATACTAAAAGACCTTCATAATCAAAATTCTGATTTTTTTTAAGAATATATTTGTTTCACTTGATTTAATGTTCTTTTTATTTTAATTCGAATCTTTTATGTTTTCATAAAAATCCTTAATTTGAGATTGAAATTCGATTATAAATCTTTTTATAATTTTATAGAAATTTTACTGCAACTCTGTTTTATTGGCAAAAATACTTCAAACGAAAAATGATTATTTACATTGATTTGATTGCATTTCAATTCTTAATATCCAAATAAGCAAGAATGTGATTATTTGTTTATTGCATTTTTATTTTAATTTTTTTTTTTTGCTCTCAAATATAATCAAAATCGTAGGAGGATTTTAAAAAAATAGTACTTAAAATTAGCCTAATAAGGATTTGAAGTTGTCATGTGCAAACTTTAAATAATGTTTTATTTTAAAAATAAGAAAAAAGAAGCAATAGTTTTTCTTTTTTTGACTTTATAACAAATCTTATTTTATTTTGTCATTGTATTTTTCGTTTATGATCCTGTTCTCATCCATTATTTCCAATACTTATTCTACAATGAAATTGCTAAGAAGTAGTATATAGATCCTTTTATAAATCAGTTTGGCTAAAAAATAAAAATAAAATAAAAATAAAATAAAAATAAAATAAAAATAAAATAAAAATAAAATAAAAATAAAATAAAAATAAAATAAAAATAAAATAAAAATAAAATAAAAATAAAATAAAAATAAAATAAAAATACAAATAAAATACAAATAAAATACAAATAAAAATAAAATAAAAATAAAATACAAATACAAATAAAATAAAAATAAAATAAAAATAAAATAAAAATAAAATAAAAATAAAATAAAAATAAAATACAAATAAAATAAAAATAAAAATAAAATAAAAATACAAATAAAAATACAAATACAAATAAAAATACAAATAAAATACAAATAAAATACAAATAGAATACAAATAAAATACAAATACAAATAAAATACAAATAAAATACAAATAAAATACAAATAAAATAAAATACAAATACAAATAAAATACAAATAAAATTTAAAGAGAGTACATTTCACCTAACTGAATATGTACGACCCAAAAAATAACTGCCAAATTTTGACAAAGCAACTTTAATTAAAATACGGTTTTATGAGGTTTGTTTTTTTTTGTTCCTGGTTCTGAAAGTTTTATTGTTGTGTTTGACAATTTGGGTTTTTTGTTGTGATTTTGCAGCGGACCAAAGCGCAAGAAGCAGGAAAAAGCAAGGTGCTCAAAGACAGATGGGGTTCATGAACAGAATCATCAAGATAGATAGACAGATAGATGTCTAGATAGATGTCTAGATGTCTAGATAGATAGATAGATACTTGATTCATCCCCGTTGGGAAATTCACACTTCCAGCAGTATCCTTTTGTTGTTAATAACAGATGAGCAGGATGGCCTCGGGGTACTGTGTTGTAGTTAGCAACAGCGGAGTGGATGACGTCACACGCTAGTTTGGTGGGTCACGTCTAGCATCCCGGACGCTAATGTGGAGCTACCCCGAGCTACCCGGAGATATCCGGAACTACCCGGCTTCAGCGCTGTTAGACAGAGACACAAAAGCCTGCGGGAAGCGGAGAGGAGGCGGACTCGCCATCTACATGGACACGAGGCGGTGTAACCCTGGGCACAAAGATTTCCATCTGCCGCAGGAACGTCAAACTTTTGGCCTAGCGTGTGACGTCATCCACTCCGCTGTTGCTAAACGACAACACAGCACCCCGAGGCCATCCTGTTCAGCTGTTATTAACAACAAAAGGATACTGCTGGAAGTGTGAATTTCCCAACGGGGATGAATCAAGTATCCATCTATCTATCTATCTATCTATCTAGTAGCACAAAGTAACAAACAAACTGTTACAAATAGAAAAGTGTCAGATCCAGGAACAAAAACCAAACCTTAGAAATCCGGATGACACTGGGAGAGAAGCGATGATGTTGATCATGACGGTAATTTTTTTTTTTTTAATTGATTGTATTGTATTAACATTTTTTTTTTATTTTATTTTATTTATTTATTATTATTTTTTCTTCTTCTCTTGTTTCTTCTGTTATTTCTGTGTGTGTTAAGTGTATATATTTTGTGTTTGGGTTAATGTATGATGGTGGAATCAAACAAAATTTGTGGGAGAAATAAAAAGTTATAAAAAAAAAATGACAAACACTGTTGTCCAAAATGTTCTCGTGAAGACTGAAGCTCATTAGGGACAGGTGTCAAGACGATGAGGCGCCCTCTGGTGGACGGAGGTGCAAACATAGTTTCAAAATAAGAGTTTCTTTTCAGGCGTTTTCAGGCCCATTTTTGTCCGTTTCCGAGTGGAAGACTAGTGATTTTGTTGCCGTGCTGCTCGACACAACAAGTCCCAGTCTGCCTCTCGGCGTCGGACCAAACTCACGCTTTCTTTCTTTCTCTGAGCAGTGGTTCTCAAACCGTGGGGCAGGTCCCCTTAGGGGGCCACGGGGTTCTGTAAAGGGATAATAAAGTGCAATGGCACCTCCACTACACTAGGGGGCAGAGTGGTTTATTTGGGGGGATCATTCTTCTTCTGAGGGGGAGGCGTCACAGAAAATAATTGAGAAGCACTTCTTCAGGTCAGGAATCCTAGTAGGAATTTCTTTTTAGAACCTTGTCATTTGTACTCCAGTGTGTGTCATTATGACTGTTTTGTTCCTGACCCTAATAAAGTTTTGAAATTCCAATTTGACTTTCTCTCTATTAAGTTATTTGGTACGTCATTTTTTTCATTGAATTGAATATTTTCAAGGTACACTTTGAAGGATTTTATACATTTGACTATAAAGGATTTTATACCATTGACTACAAATTACATTAAATGGAAAGGATAAGTAAGGCTAATAAGATAATCAGCACATCCAGACGCAGAAAGGCCCTGATGACGTAGAAACGCTCGGTGTCCTTTTGAGTATTCCAGACATCGCGGCGCCCAGGGGGGGGGCTTCCTTGGCACGCCCATGGGAGGAGTCGGCACGCCACTATGCGGGGAGAAGATGGTGAATAGGAGAGAGCTAAAGGACTTCAGAATAGGGATTCCCAGAGAATTCATCCGTTTTCGATGGAGTACACTTAGTTAAATTGGTAATGAAATTAAATCTGCCCCGAGTGAAAATGCCAGTCTCTGGGTCATTTTTCCATCAAGAAACGAGTGCGCATAAATTGTTAGGAGAATGAAGTTTGTGTTTGGTTAATGGAGTCAGATAACTCATTCGAACAATTTGGTAAACGCTACATTTTGATATTTCATTCCCAACAACTTCTAAAAGGAGACACCTATAAAAAGCTAAGCCAGGGTTCTCCAACTCGCGACCTGGGGGTCAATTACGGCCCCCAGGATGATAGTTTGAGGCCCCTGCTTTAGTATGAAAGTTAAAGGGATAGTGTGTTTTATTTTGGGTTTTCAAATTTAGAGCCTCAAAGTTTTGTTTCTGACCCGGTTTAGGGTTCAGCATGGTTTCAAATCTAGGGTTAGGTTGCATGGTAGGGTTTTAAACTAGTAAAGAAATTACAAACAACATATTAAACTAGGTTTATAGTTTTAAAAGATAGTTTCCAAAGTAGGTTGG
Source organism: Urocampus carinirostris (assembly GCF_059441175.1). Classification (NCBI taxonomy): domain Eukaryota; kingdom Metazoa; phylum Chordata; class Actinopteri; order Syngnathiformes; family Syngnathidae; genus Urocampus; species Urocampus carinirostris. The sequence goes on along the minus strand of NC_142349.1, from coordinate 73,218,683 downwards.
GCTTTTAAAATCGAGTAATGCTTTCAAGGGCATTTTAAACCCCAGGATTGTTTTACACTCAGTTTAGGGATTCAACAAATAGTTTTAAAATCGGTTTATAATTTCAAAGTAGGGGTTTAAATCAGTGAAAGGATTACAAAGGAGAGTATGGAATTACTGCAGGTTTCTTTTTTGTATTGTTTTTTAAAAGGTTAAACCTTTAAAGTAAGGTTTTGAAAAAGAGTAAGGCTTTTAATGGCATTTTATACTCAATAGGTGTCAGGACTAGCACAAAGGGTAGACCCCAGGAACAGAAAAACTGGTCGGTAGCCACTGGGAGAGCAAAGCGTGGTCGGAAACGAGTTGTAAGCCAGTACGAGAGAGTAAACGTAGTCTGGATCAAAAATGGGTCGTAAGCCGGGATGGGAGAGCAGACGTGGTCGGGATCAGAACAGGTCGTAGCCGGAGACAAACGGGACCAAAAACGGGACAGGTGGGAGTAAGGGTCGAAAAAGGCTTGCCTTGTATACACAGAGGTTCGCAGACGGACTGACAACAGGGGACAGACACGACTGGGTTGAAATAGTGACAGGGAGCCAATCAGAACCCGCGGCGGTTGGCGCCAAATCATCAATCATGACAATAGGAGCACCAAAATATTGTTTTAAGGGTTTCAGAGTAGGGTTTTGAGTTGGAATTGTTTTCAATTGGGATTTATTTACAACTGAAAAGAACAAACCTATTTAGCAAGATAAATATATTGTATATTCTTTTGTTCAAGTGAAATATTGTACGCGAAATAACTGCTATTTTACAGTTGAGCGAGTCCTTGAACGCAGCTTTACCAAACATTTTTGCTTCTAAAAATGCTTTTGATCCAAAAAAGCTTCGATTTCTACAACAGCAATAAGAAAAATAATCCTAAACGAAGCCAGAGAAAGCCTTAAAAAAAAGAACTCCACAAACGATTCTTGAAGCTTAAAATTCCGAGCTGTCCCTGAAGGCGATGACGTCACCGCTCAGCATGATATACGTTCCTCGTTCGTGTCTCGGAAATGACATTATGTTCCCGTAATTGGCTTCCTTTCAAAACATGCACAAATCTAAAGCATGAAATCCCCCCCACTGCATCTATTATTTATAATGTGCGTCCTTAGAATTCAAATGTTTGACTTTTTTTTTCAATCAAACAACCGTTGGGACTCTTCACAGTCAATTTGTTTTCCCATTTATTCTCATTACAATGGCAGAATAAGCGTTTAATAATGGAAGCTCATTTAAATTTTTGAATCGGAAATAAAGTTTTAAAAGTCAATAATTTTGAATACATCCAAAAAAACAAGAAAATATTTACCCACCCAAACTTTTTTTGATTTATTAATAAATTCCGACTGTCATCGGTGTTGTGAATGCGCTATATAATAGGGGCGTGGTGAACGCGCCTTCTACTTCCGGGTTGGAATCCCACTATTACAATAACCTTCGTCAAATGAAAAATAAAACATCGCAATTTACTCTTTAAACTTGATAGCGAGAAGAGAAACTACTTAAAATTAAAAGATACAGCTTATTCTTTTTCTTTTTTAGAAAATGTCAACGTTTTAACAATTTGAGGACGGAGAGAAATATGAATACGAATCGGTTGTACAGTCAAAAAAAAATGACCAGCTAATAATAAACAAATTCGATTAAATGAATACACGAAGAAATATTTTATGTGAATGTGTAATACCTGGGTATAAAAATAGAAATAAAAAATTGTAAAACCTTCTAAGGTGTTCATCATTTAATGTCTTTAATTAATAGAGGAAAACCCATTTTAAAAACAAAAACACTTGTGCAGTAAAACCCCAAAAATAGCATAAATTCAAAAGTTTCAGCAATTTTAATCACTATCTAAACTAAATATTAGTATTTAGGATTTAGTATTTATTCATATCTTTTGTGCCTTCACGTAAATGACCGGATAATAATAAACAGGTATACGTGACAAAAAGTTATGCATAAGAATATGAAATGATGTGCATTTCTATAGCTTATTAGGGGTTCAGTGTCTTACCCAAGGACACTTCGACATGTAACACGGACGAGCTGGGATTCGAACTGGGATCCCTTGATCCCAAGACGAGCGCTCTACCTCCTGAGCTACTGCCGCCCCAACAAGACACATTTTCTCCGTTACATTGGGCTACATTGAAGCCGTTACTTAAATCCAGAGGTGGCTAGTAACAAGATACATTTTGGGATTCGAACTGGGATCCCTTGATCCCAAGACGAGCGCTCTACCTCCTGAGCTACTGCCGCCCCAACAAGATACATTTTCTCCGTTACATTGGGCTACATTGAAGCCGTTACTTAAATCCAGAGGTGGCTAGTAACAAGATACATTTTTCTCCATTACATTGGGCTACATTGAAACTGTTACTTAAATCCAGAGGTGGATAGTAACAAGTTACATGAAATGATCTGCATTTCTATAGCGCTTTTCAAGTCAAGGACTTCCCAAAGCGCTTTACAATGTGCTCCACATTTCCCAATAGCGGCCTTGCAGCTATGTAAGGCGCTAACCTGTTTATTGGGGGTATTAGGGGTTCAGTGTCTTACCCAAGGACACTTCGACATGTAACACGGACGAGCCGGGATTCGAACTGGGATCCCTTGATCCCAAGACGAGCGCTCTACCTCATTAAAACGTGATCATTATTATTTTGGCTGATACTAGGAGACCATTTTACCTTTTTCAAAAAAAATGAAGAACAAAACGAGACGCTGGTGGAGTGGCCATGTCTCCCTCCAATGTTTCTTTTGAAAAGAAAATATCAAATTAAATATACGATGCCATTCAGGGCAGTCTGCAGATGGAGGCCGTGCTGAGTTTTTTTTTTCCTTTTTCAAAAATCGAAAAGCGGTGAGTGGCTTATGTTGCTAGGCAACACTTAAGAGTCAAGCACATTGCTTCGTTGGCCCGTATGAATGATTTTCAAGGTTTTTCTACGGGGAGGTCGGCTAATAACAATAATGGGGGGGGGGCGAGAAAATAAGAGAGAGGGGGAAAGATAGACTATTTCAGAGATGGCTTGAGAGAGAGAGAGAGGTGGAAGGATGAATGAAGAGATGAATGGTTGGATGGGTGGATGAAGGGTATGATGGAGGGAGAGATGGATGTATTGAGAGAAATAAAATGAGATGGAGAGAGGGATCAGTCAATGACTAGGTTGAGAAAGGTAGAAGGATAAATGGAGAGAGAGATGGGTGGATGGGAAAAGATAGTTGGAGAGAATGATGGAAAGATGGATTGATTGAGCAAGAGATGGATAGAGAAAGACACCTAGATGGTCTGAAAGATGGAGAGCGAAATGGAGAATGATAGATGGGTAGAAAGAGTGATATATAGATGGATAGAAGAGAGAGAGAGAGATGGATCGATGGATAAGTGGTTGGACACCTGGATCAGTGGATGGGTGGATGGAGGGTAAATTGGAAGGAGAGATGGAAAGAGATAGACTGACATATGGCGGGAGAGAGGGGTCGGTCGATGGCTAGGTTGGGAGAGGTAGAAGGATAAATGAGAGAGAGATGGATGGATGGAAAAAGATAGATGGAGAGATGGATGGAAAGATGGATTGATTGAGCAAGAGATGGATAAAGACAGCTAGATGTCTGAAAGCTGGAGAGCAAAATGGAGAACGATAGATGGCTAAAAAGAGCAATACATGGAAGAGAGAGAGAGAGATGGATGATGGATGGATGAGTGGTTGGACAGTTGAATGGGTGGATGGAGGGTGACATGGAAGGAGAGATGGCGAGAGACACATGGATGTATGGAGAGAGATGGAACCAGATATGGAGGAAGGGAGGGATCGGTCGATGGTTAGGTTGAGAAAGGTAAAAGGATAAATGGAGAGATGGATGGATAGAAAAAGATAGATGGAGAGATGGATGGAAAGATGGATTGATTGAGCAAGAGATGGATAAAGACAGCTAGATGTTTGAAAGATGGAGAGCAAAACGGAGAACGATAGATGGGTAGAAAGAGCGAGACATAGATGGATGGAAGAGAGAGAGATGGATGGATGGACAGTTGAATGGTGGATAAGTGGATGGAGGGTGAGATGGAAGGAGAGATGGCGAGAGACATGGATGTATGGAGGGAGATAGAACCAGATATGGAGGAAGGGAGGGATCGGTCGATGGTTAGGTTGAGAAAGGTAGTAGGATAAATGGAGAAAGAGATGGATGGATGGAAAAAGGTAGAGGAGAGATGGATGGAAAGATGGATTGATTGAGCAAGGCATGGATAAAGACAGCTAGATGTCTGAAAGATGGAGAGCAAAATGGAGAACGATAGATGGGTAGAAAGAGCGATACATGGAAGAGAAAGAGAGATGGATGGATGGCTTGATGGATGGATGAGTGGTTGGACAGTTGAATGGGTGGGTGGAGGGTGAGATGGGAGGAGAGATGGAGAGAGGTAGAACGAAATATGGAGGGAGAGATGGATCAGTCGATGGATAGGTTGAGAGAGGTAGAAGGATGAATGGAGAGAGAGAGAGATGGATAGATCGAAAAGGATAAATGGAGAGATGGATGGAAAGATGGATTGATTGAGCAAGAGATGGATAAAGACAGCTAGATGTTTGAAAGATGGAGAGCAAAATGGAGAACGATAGATGGGTAGAAAGAGTGATGGATGGAAGAGAGGGAGATGGATGGATGGATGGATGAATGGATAAGCGTTTGGACAGCTGGATGGGTGGATCGGTAGAAGCAGGGTGAGATGGAAGGAGAGATGGAGAGAGAAATGGATAGATGGAGAGAGATACAAGAAGATATGGAGGGGTAGAGGGATAGGTTGAGAGAAATAGAAGGATGAATGGAGAGAAAGATGGATGGATGGACATGAAAAAGATGGATGGAGATAGATAAAGAGATGGAGGGAAAGATAGATCGATTGAGCGAGAGATGGATAGACAGAGATAGCAAGATGGATGGAAAGACGAAGAGCAAAATGGAGAATGATAGATGGGTTGAAAAAGCGATACATAGATGGATGAAGAGGAAGAGAGCGATGGATGGATGGAAAGTGTGATGGATATAGACAGAGAGAGATACTGTAGATTAAGATATATAGATTAATGGAGAAAGATGTTGAAAGCGAGGGATGGAGAGTTGGATGGAAAGATGGATGGAGAGAAAATGGATGGATTGAGAGGGAGAGGAAGAGAGAAAAAGAGTGAGAGAGAGCGAGAAGACAGGTTAATCAATGGAGACAGAGCGATAGATGGATGATGAATGGAAGGATGGAGAGAGACAGAGAGAAAAAGAGAATTAAAGAGAAAGAGAGAGATAATCAGGTAGAGAAAGAGAGAGAGAAAGAGAGAGATGGAGCGGAAAAGGGGGGCAGTGTCCACCCATGGACATGCTCTGCCCACCCAAAAAAAAAAAACTGGATGTGGTGGTGGAATCAGTCGGAATTTTTTTTTAAAAAAGACTGACAAAAGAAGAAAAAAAGAAAGAGACAAACCAAAACAAAATTACGACAAAGCAAGAAAAATTGAAGATGAAAAACAAGAAAAAAAAGAAAAGGCTAGGATAAAAACAAACTAAATCGGAAACAAAACACAAAAAAGACAAAAGGAGAAAAAAAGAAAAATAAAGCGAGAAAAAATAAATAAAAACCTTGGAAAAAAAAGATACAAAAAAATAAATATGAACGAAAGAATGAAAACTATATTTCGAACATTAAAAAATAAAAACAGGCCAAAAACAATGACTCAACAAACCGCAGCTCGTTTTTCTCTGGCACTTCTCTCCTCCATTTTGACACCAGTGCTGTAGATGGATTGTGGGTGGAGTCGGATGTTTGCATATTCTCACCACCTTTACTCAATATATTACAAATAATAGGCTGCATTAAAGAATGAATACGAATATGAAAAATCTACAATAATACTTGGGGCCTTCTCTCGTGCGTCTGATACCCCCCCCCCCCTCATACTCATGTGGCTAGTATAAAAGATGGCATTTAATATAGGCAAAGAATTGAATTTAAGTCTTGAGGATCAGGCTAACAGTTTCGGCGAGGACTAGCAAGAATACGGTTTTCCATACCGAACGTATCGGAATGACATTTAGCGCGGGCGGCGGCCATCTTGAGAGGATGAGAGCGGATTTATGAGTTTATCTTTTCCCCTAGATGACATTTAGCGCTCGGAAATGAGTTCATATTATCACAAAAGACGCCATCGATTGTTTTCCCGACTCGTAATACGCCTGCTAAGCTAGCGCAGCTCCGCTATGGAAGCACGAAAGGGACTCAATTCAATTCATCTCTTTTTCAAAATAAAAGGGATGAAAACAGAAAATGATTTGATATGATTATTCGTTTTTAATACGCGTTCTTACTGTTCTTACAAATCTATTAAGTCAGGGGTCTCAACCTCAATGGAGTGGCCGCCAAAGCTAAAAAAAATTAGTTGTTCTTAAAGGGACAGTGTTTTGTATTCGCCCACCAGATGTCGCTGTCGTGTGCCGTGCAACCGAGGAAGACGACAAACGACGGAGACTAAAATGGACAAAAAGTAGCCTTTTTTTCCAAATTTTTACCCAGCCTTATCAAAGAAAGTAAAAAAGAAGGAAAAAAGTTGTTTTTTAAATAAAAAGGAATAAAAAATAGGGAAGAAAAAAAAAGAGGAAAAGAAGGCAAACGGGAATCATAAGAAAAGGAGGGGAAAAGACAGCAAAAAAGGAAAATGAAAGAAAAAAGAAAGGAATTATGAAGAGAAAAGGAAAAAAAATGGAGGAAAATGCAAGTTTCTTTTTTCGTTTTTTTTTCTGTCACGGTTGCCCATGTGGCGCCAGCTGCGGCTCATTAACAGATTGGCTTTCCGCCTTTTTAAGCTCAGTGCTTTCACTCTTTCTTGGTCAGCCCGTCAACGAACTTCTGCCCCGCAAGACGTGGGTTTCGACTCCGTCCTGTTTCCTGTTGGTATTTCCAGTCCGGTATTGTTCCCGTTTATTTTGTCCTGTATAATATCGGTTTACAGTTTCGTCCCCGTCTATTTTTGTCCTGTTTATTATTTTCTCCTGTTCTCGTTCCCGTCAAGTTTGTCCTGTTTTATTTCAATATGCTGATTCATTATCTATCCTGTCTGTCCCGTCCTGTCCGGTATCGACCCAATCTGTCTGATATCAACTCGGGCAATTGATATCGATCTGGTCGACCTCTGGCTTCCTATCATTTCACGCCAGACCGCTGCCTAACATGCATGACTCCCCATTTCCCGTAAAATAAAAGGCTTGTGTGAGTAAGGTCACGCGTTTGGGTCCTGGTCCTGTTCTGGTTCATGACAGGATCTTTATCATTTTATTGTTTATTTTTGTTTAATAGTTGGCTTTCTTTCTATTTAAGCTCAGTCTGTCAACAAATCTCTGCCCCACGAGACGTGGATTTTGACTCTGTCCGGTTTCCTGCCTGCATTTCCTGTCCTGTACCGTTCCTGTCTAGTTTTGTCCTGTTTATTATTCTCTCCAGTTTTCGTTCCCGTCTAGTTTGTCCTGTTTAATTTCGATATCCTGTGTTGATATCGATCCTGTCAGTCGTCCTGTCCGGTATCGACCCCATCCGTCCGATATCTGCTTGGCAATTGGTATCGCTCTCGTAGGCCTCTGGATTCCTGTCTTTCCACGCCAGACCGCTGCCTAACGTGCATGACTCCCCATTTCCCGTAAAATAAAAGGCTTGTGTGAGTAACGTCACGCGTTTGGGTCCTGATCCAGTTCTGGTACATGACAGTTTAAGGCAAAACCTCAATCATTTACAAAGAAAAAGGAAAGAATAATGTTTTTGAAACACCTTTGATTATTTTTCATAAAAATGATTCAAGTCATATTTACAAAACAACATTTCATGATGACATTAAAAATATCGCGCAATTTAGTTACACTAAATGATTGGCTCGGGAAACAAAGAGGATTCAATTGCCGATTTAACATAAATAGCAAAGAGCACAAACACTGTCGAAGCAGACGGGAACACGGCCGATAGCGAGTAGAAAACGTTCCGCCGCGGGGATAGAATACGTTTTTTTTTTCCGAAACATCGGGAAATGATCGGTGACGCCGTCAAATTCAAAGAGAAAGCGCACGACGGTCAAATACCTCAGAGGACGAAATAGAATACAACGATTTGGAGAAAAAGTGGAATTTGGCCCAGACGGGGAGGAAAAAGTCGGCCGTCTTTTTCACCGCACGGGCCTCGGGAACCGGAGAGCGCCCTCCGGTGGCGCCTCGGGGGAGGGGGCGGAGTCTCATCCAATTTTTTCTTAGGTGGTCTTGACCAGGTCGTAGACGTGGATGTGGACGTCGTCGTCGTACTTGATGTAGTAGACGGTGGGCTTGGCGGGAACTTGGTAGATGACCAGGCCCGTCCGCTTCAGACCGTTGTCCGTCACGTACTCCACCTGTTTTCCTACCAGGCTCTCCGGTTCCTCGCCCGGTTTCCGGTCCGCCGGGAGGAGGTGCTTGTTCTCTGCGAGGAAAAAAATCAGCAGAACCGATCGGTTAAATAATATGAAGAACTATGATATTCAAGGTTTTTCATGGGCAAATTCAAGCACTTTCCAGGACTATTTTAAATTTTTCCAGTACCTTTGAAGGAAGAAATCAAGCGTTGAAGAACTTTGATGACTAAAATAAAGTCGCTATCTTGCTGCTGGCACATACTTTTGCGCCGTTCCTACAGATGATCTAAATCAGGGGTGTCAACTCATTTTAACTGAGGGGCCACACGATTGAACAAACATTCTGTCGGGGGCCGGGCTAGTAGATTAAAGAGAAGGAAAAAGAGGGATAAAGAAAGAAGAGAAAGAGGGAGGGAAAACGAGAGAGGGCGGGACAAAGAAAGAGAGAGAGGGAGAGGGCGTGAGAAACAAAAGATAAAAAGTCGTGAGAGAGGGGGAAAAGAAAGGGAGAGGAAGAAAGAAATCCAAAGAGAAATAGAAAGACAGAAGGAGAGAAAAGAGAAAAGAAAGCGCCAAGGGAAGGAAGAGAGAAAGAGAAAAGAGAGAAAAGGAAAAAAAGAAGTAAGAGCAAAAGAGGTTAAAAGACACAGAGAGAGAAAGAGACAAAGAGAAACAAAGGAAGAGAAAAAGAGAGACACAGAGAGTGAAAGAGACAGAGAGTGGGAGAAAGGGGTGGAGGAGAGATAGAGAGAGAGAGAGAGACAAAGAAATCCAAATAGACAGAAAGAGAGGAGAGAGAAAAGAGAAGGATAGAAAGAGAGAAAAGGAGAAAAGGAGAAAGAGAGAAGGGCAAAGCAAGAAAGTGATAGAAAGAGAGAAAAGAGAGACAGAAAGAGAAGAGAGGAGAGAGAAAAGAGAAGGATAGAAAGAGAGAAAAGGAGAAAGAGAGAAGGGCAAAGCAAGAGAGAGATAGAAATACAAGTAAATCAAGTAAAAAAAAAGAAATAAATACAAGTACAGCGTTTGTGCGAGGCACCTGGCTTTGTTGTTGACATATTTCAACCTGCAGCTTGTTTATCTCTTGCGCTTCTCTGAGTGTTGTCTCGCGGGCCGGATTCAATCCCTCAGCGGGCCTGATCTGGCCCGCGGGCCGCCTGTTTCACACCTGTGATCTAGGACATTTGGCTGCTCAATGGGCTGCTATAAACTGACATGAATTCTGCCTCAATGATGCTAGTGCAGCTTTAATATGTCACACTTGTTTACAAAGATGGAAAGTGCTCTATAAGTGTTGGGTGATAATGGATTTTATTAAGGAACACCAAAAAAGTACTGTAAAGTATGTAGAAAACGCAGAAAAATGAGCCCAATTTGGACTCATATGAATGACATTGCCTTCAATCTGAGAGACTGCTAATTTTCTCTTTACTTATTTAAATCGATATTCTTTTGCACGTTTTTCCGCAGATGTGTGTCTAAGTTGGTTAAAATAGAATTGTAAATCATATATTTTTTTTCACAATTAATTGTTTTTTTTTATAGCACAGATGAGTTATTTTTGATTTGTATTTTCTTTTGCATTTTCAGAGATTTCGTTTTGTTGTTCAACGTTAAATCTGTCCAGTGTGTAAAAAAGCTAACACTGTTTTGTATTTTAAAATTTTTTTGGGTAGACCTGTGGATATTTTATCGTGGAGCAGCCTGAGCAATATGCCCCAAAATATGTACAACAAGATGCAAGGGGTCTTCATTATCTTCATCAGCGTACAAAACAGAGGTCTCATTCGTCTTCAGGGACAATTGGCTTTTTATGTCCTAATACAGCATCCCCTGCACGTGTTTATCTCAAAATGCACGCTACCAGACAGAATGTTTTGTCCTCTTTCCACTTTCATAATTTCCAAGAACTGTTGGGGTCGGCTTGACCGCATGTTCCCCTCCAAGAAAACTTGGCAAAGAAGAACATCATTCCTTCATTGATAACATTCGCTGACATTTACACTCGGGAGAAACAAGCCGGGAATTTCCCTATTTAAACTAATGCGTTTTCCTTATGTCAGCTTGACTCCAATAATCCACAACAATTTTAATAAATATTTCATGCGTTATGCAGAGATCCCCTGCAAAACCAATAAAATAACCAATTACTAAATAATTTAGTGCCTAATGTTTAGATACAATAATGTTAAAAAACAAAAAATCTGAGGAGCTGTTTGCAGTGAAAAGACTCTTCCCAGTGAAGCGGAATCAAAGAGCCAGTTTTCTAAATAGAGCTGTCTTCTTGCGTGTGACCAGTAGGGGGCATGACACGTCATATGATGCCATCATGACAAACCATCAAAGCAGGGGTGTCGGCATCATTTTCACACACTTTTTATCTTGTGTAAGGAATTTGATTGGCCAACCAATGTGTCAATCCAACCAATGTGTTTTTTGTCCCGTCTGACAAATACACTTTGAAATACTTTCTATCCTATGGTTGTGGGTTTTAACGCACAAAAATGCGTTTATTCGAGGAATTGACTCCTTGCCCTGAAGAATTCTCGTGCCGGCGTGATGAAAGGGCCCTATCGTGGATGCAGAGCCGGAGCTAGCGAAGTGGCTAGCGGCGTTATAAGCCTTCGGTACAGTCCGTAATCACGGTAAATGTGAAGTTCTCAACCAAATAAGACCGACGAACTGACTGTGCTGGTGAAAAACATCAAAGCGTACAGGGAGTGCAGTTTGCCGTCTTTTACGGAAACGTGGTTCACGTCTAGCATCCCGGACGCTAACGTGGAGCTACCCGGCTTCAACGCTGTTAGACGGAGACACAAAAGCCTGCGGGAAGCAGAGAGGAGGCGGACTCGCTATCGACGTGGACACGAGGTGGTGTAACCCTGGGCACAAAGATTTGCATCTGCTACAGGGACGTTGAACTTTTGGCCTAGCGTGTAACATCATCCACTCCGCTGTTGCTAAACTACGAACACAGCACCCTGAGGCCAGCTTGTTAATCTATGGGGACTTCAATCACGTGACTCTGGATACAACACCGCCTGCTTTCTTTATTATTTTATTTTTCAACACAAGGATACTGCTGGAAGTGTAAATTTCCCTACGGGGATGAATAAAGTATCTATCTATCTATCTCAATCCACATTTGAATCGCTTACCATTGGCTAAGGAATTTTGAAGCCAAATTGGTCATTACAGGGTCTTTTTTTATAATACAGACCTTCCGAAGCTGTCACAGGCTAAGGACCGTTAAAAAAAGTTTACAATTGGCCAAGAGCGGTGTCAATCAAAAGGTCAGAGGCTAACAGCTATCCCGGAAATCTCTCCAGAGTAATGAAGCCAAACACGAGGATCATACAGACGAAATTTGCGTGAGGATGAATTCACCTCTGAGCTATATGTTCTCATGAAAAGGGCCTTACCTGGCTCGCAAACCATAGGTTCCAGACCCCTGGGCTACCGTTCTAAAAAATAGGACAACGTGGCCTCCTCTTTTAAAGGGGGATGTATACACGCTCGCTTCCTTTGAAAGTTGACCAATCACGGTGGTTTTACGCCTAGAGTCCAACCGTCCAACCAGAGACCGGAAGGGGATGTGGGTTTTCCCGTACCTGATTCAGGAAGAACTCGCAGATCTCCGTCCTTGTAGTCGTCCCAGAGCTGGTACATGTAGAGGACGGGGTCCTTCTCGTAGGTGATGTAATACCAGTGGGTCATGACGGGGGCCCGGGACAGCACCATGCCCCTCCATTCGTTTTTCTCCCCGTCCTCCTTCTCAAACAGATGTTCCACCGCCCGGCCGACCAGCTCCTCCGCCCCGGGGGGCACCCGGATTTTGTTGTTCACTGCGGGGAGAAGAGGGGTGGGGTTAGGATGCGGTACAGGACAATTTCCTTTTAGTGGGGCACAGACCCCCCCTATCAGGGATCTCGAAATCACAGCCCAGGGGCCGATAGCAGCCCCGGATGATAGTTTGAGGACCCCGCCTTCATATAAAAGTTAAAAGAAGCGTGTATTATTTCGCTGTATTCTGTCATGCCAACGAACACAAGTGCTAAAAGCACAACAGAAGAAGATAAAACACCCAAACTCAAAGTAACCGAAATACATCTTCTTAGTTACTAAGAAGATATAAAAAAAGAAAAAAAGAAGAAAAAAAGAAAAGGACAAAAAAGAGAAAAAGAAATGAAAAAAAATGAGAGAAAGAATAAAAAAGACTATTAAAAAAGGGAAGAAGAAAAGGACAAAATAGAAAAAAATGAGAAAAAAATGAGAGAAAGAATAAAAAAGACAATTAAAAAAGGGAAGAAGGAAAGATCAAAAAAGAAAAAGGAAGAGAAAAAGAAAAATGAAAAAAATGAGAGAAAGAAAAGACAATTTTAAAAAAGGGAATGACAAAAAAGAAAAAAAGGGAAAAAGAAAAATGAAAAATATCAGAGCAAGAATAAAAAATACAATAAAGAAGGGAAATTAAAAAAATAAAGTCAAAAAGTAAAACTCAAGAAAAAAGGAAAATAAAAATGAAACAAATAAAAGAGACGAATAAAAAAAGTCAAGGAAAAAAGAGAAAATGTAATTTTTTGATTCCTTTCTATCATTTCTCTTTTTCTCCCCTCAGTTTCCCCTTTTCTGCTTTCTTTCCCCCTACTTTTAATCACGGATGCTAACGCCGTAGCATATCTAGCTATTTGAAAGTTATTGTGCTACAAAGTTGTGCCCCCAAATATGAATTTGACCCAAAACCTCACCATGCTTTCCGCGTTTCCGTCCGCCATGGTGTGTTGGTTTCTACGCTACGTAAAAAGAACATGGGAACCGAGCAGCTGCCAGAGAATTCTCGAGTTGAAAATGAAAAAAAAGGAGAAGCGTCATGCTCAAACTCTGCCCTGAATGAAAGCCAGCTTTGCAGGGCTCACCTCACTTTAGACCTGATGTATCTCTATAGCTTTCTTTGAGCAAAAAAAAAATAAAATAAAATGTACTTTGAGTCCTTTTCAGCAGAATAGATACTGGTGCAGAAAATCAGGTCCATCGTTAGTAATACATTAAGATTAATAGCTATTGGCGCTAGCATGGCTCAGTAGATCTCTTTAATTAAAAAAAAAAATTCCGAGACACTACTGAAGGATTTTATACATTTTACTATAAAGGATTTTATACAATTAAATACAAGTTACATTTATAGAGTGCAATGAAGATTTTCACTGAGTGGCCGTCAGGTCACGCTGTTCCAAATGCGGAATGTTTTGGCTGGGGAATTTTGATAACAGTAGGATCTGAACCATAAGAGGACGTTTCCTGAGAGACCAATCCATTTTTCCAACCGTTCTAGTAAGATATTATGGTCCACTGTGTCAAAAGCAGCACTAAGGTCCAGCAGCAGCAAGAGTGATGAAGCGCCAGAGTCCATTGCCCGTAGGAGATCATTGGTTACCTTAATCAGAGCTGTCTCAGTAGAGTGGTTAGCCCTGAATCCCGATTGCATTGATTCAAAAAGATTGTTCTCGGATATGAAATCATTCAGCTGCTGTGCCACTACTTTTTCAAGTACTTTAGAAAGAAACGGTAGGTTTGACACAGGTCTATAATTACATAAGCTTTCTGGATCAAGGTTGGGTCGTTTCAGTGTGGGTTTAATAACGGCGGACTTAAAAGCCGCTGGAACTACACCTGAGGAGAGTGGTATGTTTATAATATTTAGAACTGAAGTTGCAAGGACGCCAAGGAGACCTTTAATAAGTGAACCTGGAAGCGGGTCGAACTGGCAAGTCGTCAGTTTGGCCGTATTCACCATCTGTTTAAGATTATCGAGTGACAGTTCACTAAAACGGGACAAATTCCCTGGACAGCCACCATGTCGTGCAAGACTGGTACAAAATGCCGCAGCGAGGCTTTTAACTAGGACAAAAAAGTCCGATCACATCACCCCAATTTTGGCTAACCTGCATTGGCTCCCTGTTAGCCTAAGATGTGATTTCAAGGTTCTCTTATTATTATACAAAATCATACATGGACTTTCCCCCTCATATCTTTCATATCTGATTTCCCCCTATGTTCCGGCCTGAAGCCTTCGTTCTGAGAGCGCCGGTCTTCTGGTGATCCCAAGAGCCAAGAAGTGTTCCGCTGGTTCGAGGGCGTTCTCCGTCCGGGCACCGGTGTTGTGGAATGCTCTTTGCCCTGAGATCCGATCTGCAACCTCAGTGGAAATGTTTAAATCCAAGCCTAAAACTCACTTCTACTCTATAGCATATGAATAACCTAAACTGCTCATGTGTAATAATCTGTGAAGCCCTTTGAGACTCTTTGTGATTAACGGCGTCACAAAAAAAAATGACTTGACTTGATTGTGACGGAGGACAGCAGGCGATGTTTTGAGAACAGGGCCCTGAAGATGTAGAAACGCTTTGCTAATAGGTGTTTTTTAGACATCGGGACGTTCTTCTCTGAGATGGTGTGGCCACGTGGGGGCTTTCATTGGCAGGCCCATGGGAGGTGCCGGCACACCAGCTTTCGGAAAAAAAACGTGGGCCGAAAGAAAGGCAGAAGATCGAGAGAGGAGGCTTGACGGAGACTCGAGCGACACTAATTCGGCCATAGATATAGATGACTTCGATTTAGCTCATTGTAACTCTATTTAGCCCCTGCGCGGGACTAAGGGGCTGGGTTTGGGAACCAGCAGCCAGTGTTTAAGGACTCGTGGCCGTCTCTCGTGGTTCGTTTGCCGGCTGCAATGGATGTCGCAATAATAAATAATACACAGATTTTGTCAACATTCCACAGCACCGGGGCCCGAATGGAGAACGCTCTCGAACCTGCGGATCTCTTCTTGGCTCTCGGGGTCACTAGTATTCCAGCATTTTCAGAGCGAAGGCTCCAAACCGGAACATAGGGGGAAATTAAATCTGAAAGATATGAGAGAGCAAGAAACCCTTGGAGATGGAGTTCACTAAGCTAAATTATTTGAGAAATGAAATCTGGCTTGGTGTGGAAATGCCGGTCTCATGATCATTTTTCCACCAAGAAAAGAGCGCGCATTGTTAGGAGAATGCAGGTCGTGTTTGGTTAATGGAGTCAGATAACTCATTCGAACAATTTGGTAAACGATGCATTTATTTCCTGACGCTACGTACCGACTTTCTCGGCCAAGAGTTGAAGGTTGGAAACCCGGCTGTCTTTGAAGAGTTCGATGCCGTAGACGCAGTCGAAGCCGTCGTACTTGACCATGTAGAGGGCGCTGTTGACGGTCAGGCGCTCCAGCACCGTCCCTTTCCATTTGGTCACGTTGCCTTTTTCCCTCCAGTTGTGCTGGATCCTGCGACCCAGCAGGTTGTCCGGGTCGGGGCTCAGGGTGGAGGCCGAGCTTTCGCTCAACTCTTCGCTGCTACGCTTCCTGTCGGGGGAAACCTTGTGAAACGTCCGGTTTTCTGGACTATAAGGCGCACCCGAAACCCCCAACGTGGTTAGAAATTTGAATGTGCGCCTTACAATGCATTACAGTGGAACCTGGGTTTTCGAACGCCTCTCGGTTGGAACAAATCGGAGTCCGACCAAAAATTTCGAGAAATTCTTGCTTCGCGGTTCGGTCAAAAAATCGGAGTTCGAACGCCGGTAACGCGTGAGTGCGTACGCTAGGGTGCGATAATGAGCGGCATACGGGTGTAGATCGCTCTTTTCCTGACCGACTGTTATCGCGTGCGGACGTGCTTCCTTTTGCTTTCGCTTTACATATCGGTCAACGAAGTGTTTTAGCCACTAATTATGCCTCCGAAGAAAGTCAAGTGCTAGCAGCAAAGTTGCTACGGGTGAAAAAAGAAAAGTAGTGCGTACAACTATTGCATTGAAGAAAGAATTACCGTATTTTCCGCACTATAAGGCGCACCTAAAAGTACAATTAGCCTGGGTTAGCTTTGTTTACGTTAAACATTCAGGGTGTTGGAACGGAGCCCAACTTTCAGGGTGTTGGAACGGAGCCCCTTTTCCAATGAACCGCTCACCACTTGTTGTGGAGACCCGGGTGCTAAATGACTTGTAATCGACCTGTTTTTTTTATGTTAAACATTGAAGGTAAACATTCAGGGTGTTGGAACGGATTAAAACGATTTACATTATTTTTAATGGGAAAAATGATTTCGGTGATCGAACAAATCGGTTTTCGAACAGGGTTCTGGAACGGATTATGGTCGAGAACCGAGGTTCCACTGTATATCAGTGTCTGAAACTCTTGACAAGAAGTTATCGGACACCAGGGCAGACTGTGAAAAGTTGCCTGCCCAGCCATAAAGTTACCGGCCCCATTTTTCACAACTTGAAAAAAAATAAGACGACTCATCGCAAAAAAAGCCATTGTTGCAAAGTATTGAGGATAGATAATCAAAATGTATAACAGAACAACACTTTAAAATTAAGTTGATTATAAATCTACTTCTAACATTCATTGCATGGATATGACATGGCTGTTTTCCATCTGCCATCAGTATGTACCTGTATTGACTCTTCTTCATTCATGCAATGTTTGCTTCAAGCCACGTGAACTCCTTTTTCCACCATGCTTTTCAGGTACCTTTACGTTTTGTAGCGTCATCAATTTTGTTAGCTTCTTTTGAATCTTTCTTCTGGGGCTGAGGTTTTGGCTTGATTCCTAACCACTTATACATTTTTAATGTGTTCTCTCTGCGTTTACTTTGGACAATGATATGCAAATGCTCGACCTTGTAACGCTCGGGAATGTCCAGAAGCAGGAAGTTATTCGATGCGGGCTTCTGATTGGCTGCTGAGTATGCAAATTGCCAAACGAACCGAAATTCCGAAATTTCCAAACCGAACGAAGATTTCAAAATCGGAATAAAGCAAACGTTTGATATGAAAAATATAAAAAAATGAACAATAAAAACGAAAGATTTTCTTTTTCTTTCTTGAAAAAGTTGTCGGCCACCCGGGCTGAGACGTTGTGTAAATTGTACGCCCGACGTAAAAAATGCACGCCCCGGGCGTCCGGGCAGACGTTATTTCAGACACTGATTATATACTGGAAAATACATTTGATATAATGAGGAATACATGATTATAAATGAACGATACTGCATACGGTAACTGTTCTGTCTTTGGGAAACATTTAGAATGCCCCTTTATGGTTAGCATGTTAATTGTTTGTTGCTAAAGCGCAACAAATGTGCAGAACTTGGATGCCGACTTCCTATTTTATACACTGTTTTATCTTTTGTAAAGTCAAATATACTTGTTCTAAGATCTGACTTCAGCGTTTGAGGGCAAACTCAACTGTCGTGAACCGCACTTTATCTTTGCATGTGCCTTTCCTTCCATTCTGTGCAGATAACAATGATTTATCACCTCGCCTGTAGTGGGGGAAAATGTGCCTGGCATGTCCTATCACCCTTCCTCCCATTCTTCAACCATGGTTGGGAAATTTGCATCGACGACGGTGCGGACCAATCAGCCAGAGGCTTGGTCATGGGGCGTGAACAATTCATCGGCATGAATTATAACAGAGGAACACCGGGAAACCCCCTCGTCTTTCTACACGCGATTGTAATTGGCAAGGGAGAAAGATCTGATTCTTTGATTCGGCTAATAAATTAATATGTGGACTATACTATACTCAATAACTTCTCTGACTTTTGGGCATGCTCCAACTGTAAGGGATTACACAAGACACGGGAAGTGTCTTCGGAGTCAGATTTCAGTTAACACCCAATGTAAATATCTTCTGCCTCTACATGCCCACACTTTCTTATGTAAATATTGTGTCAATTATCTTTCTATCTTTTTTAAATTGTTTTTTGTCCTCACAGTAAAATGTGGCCCTGGAGTGCCACTTCCAATTTCGTTTTCACAATATGTTCAACCCATTTTGTAACGATGATAATAAAGGTATATTCTATTTTATTCTAAATTTATTTAACGACACTACCTCCTAGATACATGCACACACACACGCTTTTCTAAACCAGACTTCTTAAAATCTCAATATTAGCGCTTTTGATTCACAGTCATGTCGAGATTCAGGAGTTAGCAGAGCTGCCGCTGTTTACTCCGGTATTCTTCCTGCTTCGCTGGCTCTGCCCCCAGTCTCTCATCCAATCAGAAGGCATGGGGTGGGTAGCGTCATAGGGAGGGAGAGGCTTGGCTGCATCTGAGCCTAAATAATCCAGTTTTAAATATATTCAATGTGCCCGTCTGATAAATAAAATTGCTGATACCGATATCCTTGCTCATAATTGGCCTGACCAATCAATGCTTATGGTGCATCCCTGGTCTAAAACCTACCTAGTGCATTTTTTGTTGGAGGTAAAAAAGCAAAGTAAAAAATCTTCAGCATTATGCAAATAAAATAAAAGTGAAATTACCTGGCCCGCTTTTTTGACATGTTTCCATAAAGTCGCACAACTCTTAAAACACACACAAAAAAGAATAGTAGTTAGTGATCATGAGACTTTTCTTTGAACTACCTGCAAATGATTGACCAAACTTTTCTGTTATGTACAAAACTTCTTTTTTCCATTTAAATAAAGAATTATATTTTAAAAAGACAATTGAATAATGGAGATATGTTTTCTTCTCACATCACAACCAACATTGTTGCTTATAAATGTAAACATTCCTTAAATCCTTATTAAAATGCATTATTTGTATGTATATATATATATATATATATATATATATATTTTATTTAATAGAATATTTTCAAAGTAAATAGCAATTAAGGAAAAATACTTTTTACCCCATTTTTAAACAATAAAAAGAAGTTTATTTTCACATTAAAATGTTAATTAAAAAAATTCGAATTAAAAAAATAATTAAAACATTTCAAATTAAGTTCCAAAACAATATTTTCATGTTTTACGTGTTGCAATTAGATACATATTGTAAAGATTCATAATACAAGATATAGTAAAAAATAAGTTGTTTTTTACAAATTAAAATGTAAATATTCCGTAAATACAAAAACAAATAAATATATATTTTTTAAAAATTAAAAAAAATAATAATTATATATATATATATATATATATATATATATACATATATATAATAGAAGAAACAAAGGCATATTTTCAATTAATGCTTTGCATTTATGGGATTGGACAAAGTTAATTCAAAAAATCCTATGGATTTGAAATAAAGCAATTAATTTTATTTTCTTACGTTTTGTGTTTATTAATAGTTGGTAAGAAAATGTAAATATTTTATAAATACAAAAAGACACACACACAAAAAGAAACATAGAAATGTTGATTTAAACATTCCATAAATATAAATAATAATTATACATTTTGGGGCGAGGTGTTTGTTTTATTTTATTTTTTTTTGTGGAATGTTTGCCGTGCAAAATGTAAACATTTCATAAATGCAAAAAAAGGAAGTTAAACATGTAGATAGTTTTTTCCTAGATTAAATTCTATAAATACAATAAATAATGATCTCTTAAACGAAAAATACGTTTTTTCCTTATTTTTTCTGACCACTGTCATTTAAATTAATGTAAAATAATCCTTCACTACAAAATGTAAAAAATGTAAACCAAAGCCAAGAAAATATGTTAAATCAATAAATTAATGAGAATTAATTAAACACTTATTGTCTAATTAATAATGCAAAAAGGCCAAATGCCCGGATGTAAACAAGGACTATAAAATGAAAATGCTAAAGCTAACTATTATGCTAACCTAGCAACGAGTTTGTACACATTACACAGCTTTGCCTCGTTATTGTATGTCCAACTTTGCCAAACGAGTTATAATTAACTTGACGCACTTCGCTAGGCGAAAAAAAGAAAGAAAAAGGCATAAGAACGCCGCTTCGACATTTTTTCTCCAAGTAAGCTAACTTGAACAAAAGGAAACCAAGGCATCGCCATGTAAGCGCTCTTTTTTTCCATCCGGGCTCTGGCTAGAATTTATTAGAGATACGACGCTGACGTTTAGTGGCAATAAATTCATACTTTGAAACATTTTGTCAAGGTAAAGCTGAAAGAAAAATATTTTTTTATCGAACCTGATCAATATTTCCACGCGTGTTTTCCTCTGAAGAGCGGATTCCACCACCGAAGGTAGGCAAAAAAAAAAAGGAAAACCAATGGAGCGACTACAGTTCCCAGACTGCATCACACTTACGTCATATATTTTGGGATATCGCGTTGCTCCGACGTCCTTAATAATTAGTTTTTTTTATTATATACTACATGTTTTTGTATTCCGATTTATTTAAAAAGAGGGTCGTTTCCTGAAAAAAATGTTGTTACATTTTAACAAATATTAGAATTAGTGAAAAGCCTTGATCCTGAAAAACAACAAATTCATAGTTTCTGTAAAAAGTGTGATTATTTTATGTTTGGACTGTAAATATCGTGAAACCTAAAAAATAAAATACAATATTTACTTGGGTGGTTCAGAAATTGTTACCCTATATGATATTTTTAAAATGAAAAGGACTACAATTTCTCGACTCTATCACGCAGGCGGCAGACCTGATGCATTCCGGGATATCCAGCTGCCTTTACGTCATTCTGTATTTCTATCTTTTTAATATACAGCTTTATTCCTATTACATCGTAAAATAAGACTCAAAATCGAGTCAATAAGGAAAAACAATGTAAAGACTACTATTCCCAGACTCCATCACGCGGGCCTCATGCATTCTGGGACTGCGCACTGCTTTGACGTCATTCTATTTTTTTCGTCTTTGATATCAATTTTTGTATTTTGATTTAATTTGAGAGAAAAAAAATTTCCTATTAGATTTTAAGAGTATTTTATGTGATAAATAACATAAATAATAATACAATTCACGAAATAATACAATCCAGCACATTTATAATTAATAGTTCATAGAGATAGATCTAAATATGTAACGCCTCTTAAAAATATTTTTGGGTTAAGGTTGAATACTATTTTAAAGTTTTTCAATGAATGAAACGTGTCATTTAGAATTTTTTAATATCTTAATAAAGGATGACATTGTCATTATGCCCATTTAAAATATAATCTGTCACTGGTTTACCCCTGCTGCATCAATTTTTGGCCATGATCCAAATATTTTTGTGTGTGTTTTTTTGCTATTTTTCCCCTTTTTTATTTTATTTTTATTTTATTTTATTTTGTTATTCAATGTGTTTGTCTTGATGTCGGTCACCCCTCTTGAGGGATATGACCAAGGTAGATAGATGGATAAATAAAATATATTCTATATAATTGTAATCATTTGTATATGATGGGGTTTCCATATTTTTTATCTTGCTTTTTTGTGTTCTCCACCTCCCTTTTGTCACCTTTTTCCCAATTGTAAGGACAATTGTGTGACATTTGTTCAAATGCTTCTGAAAAAACTAATCATGGGGACTATTTACATATAAATATTTGTTCCTCCCATGAACAAAGTGTTAGTGTTGATGTAATTTAGCCTATGTCAATTTGTGTGTGAAAGAATATCTAAAAATATTGGATTTTTTTATATTGCTGCTGTTAAACTACATTTAATTTATTTTAATTGCACTATTGTTACAATGCACTATTGTTTTCTATTGCATTATTATTATAGATCCTGTTTTCTAGTGAGTTTATGAAACATGCATAGAAAATGCACACTATTATCCCTAGATATTTTTTCACTTCTTGGACTTTGGAATTACAGATGTTCCCCTACATACGACCATTCGACTTTCATAAAACGGTAGATACGAACATTTTTTTGGGGGGGATGTCGAAAAATATCCTGGACATTGTAGGTGTTGTAGAAAATAAACTTGCATTTGTAGAATAGATTTGCATACATTTAGAAAGAAATGTAGAAAGACTTGCTTACAGTTGGGAGAAATGTTGTTTACATCTCGGGAAGGTCTCGGCGGACGAATTAGTATAAACAATCCTCCTTAAGGGAGGACAACAGATAACGGCAAAGGGCAAGGTGACATAAACTGGCATAAACTTAAAAACACTTCCGAATAAGGACGGAACCCTGGGCATGTACGCCTTCAGGCGTGAAAAGGGACGGGGCCAAACCGGGTACACGTGCTATGTTGAAAACTATAAAGACACACGCATATCTTGGATTCGCCGAGTCTCTTGTTGAAATTGTGTATCAATAAAAAAGAACTCCCTCTTACGTCATTTTGATTCCTGCATTCTTTGAACGCGTATGAGACGATTCAACAAATTGGTCTTATCTTCAACATAGGTTAGATTTTGTATTGTGTGCACCTTTTTCCGAGTAGAGGACAGTACCGTAGTGCTTCTTTCGGCCACTACTGGCGGGTGGCGCTGTGAGAGCTCACTCAGCATCCACCTCGAAGAAGAAATCTGCTTTCTCTTTCTAGTTGATGTGTAGACATTCTATCCTGTATCTCCAGCGCGCTAAGAACTTTGACATTTGTAGTGTTTAATATCTCGTGCATCCATACAATTTGGTTAATGTAAAGAAGAGCGAGCCGTTTCCTTGTAAATGAAAGTGGAATAAGAAAGCTTGATGCGGTCGAGAAAATAGTTGGATCTTTTTTTTTTTTGTCCACTTTTTACCACAGAGGAGGACCTCTTGAAGTGCAAGTCCCAAACGTAAACTAAACTTTATTTATCTTTATAGAGGGGGTGATTACCTCATTTGCCGTCCCTTTTCAAGGTTTCTTCATTTTCCTCATGTTGAGGTTTTTAAGTTTTTCCCTACCCTCATGTAGGTTGCAGATCAGGGGATGGTGTCATAATAACATGTAGTTTGCAGTAATCTGTGGTCTTCGCAGCCCTTTGAGACTCCTTGTGATTAAGGGCTATACTAATAAATATGACTTTACTGAGCTTTTTGAGTTTTTCCTTTCCCTCATGTCGGTTTTAGATCAGGGGATAGTGTAATGATAGTTTGTAGTTTGCAATAGTCTGTGGTCTGTGCAGGCCTTTGAGACTCCTTGTGATTAAGTGCGTCACAAATAAACACGACTTGACTTGATGTTTTTGAGTTTTTCCCTAACCCTCATGTAGGTTTTAGATCAGGGGATGGTGTAATGATAGTTTGTAGTTTGCAATAGTCTGTGGTCTGTGCAGGCCTTTGAGACTCCTTGTGATTAAGTGCGTCACAAATAAACACGACTTGACTTGATGTTTTTGAGTTTTTCCCTAACCCTCATGTAGGTTTTAGATCAGGGGATGGTGTCATAATAGTCTGTGGTTTGCAATAATCTGTGCAGCTCTTTGAGACTCTTTGTGATTAAGGGCGTCACCAATAAACATGACATGACATGTTTTATTTTGGAGTGCAAAGGAAAATCTCGTTGCATACAAAGTTTCACAATGTTGATATCAATGACAATAAAGTATATTCTATTCTATTCTATTCTGGTTCTATTCTCTTGTATTCTATTCTATAATATGTGAAAACATAAAGCCATAACCATAAATGTTGTTTTTGACAGAATATTTGTTTGACTGCTGATTTACATATGACGCGTACATTTATTAATCTCATTTTTTCTTTTTTTTCCATTTGAAGGTCATCTCCCAGAGCACTCCTGCATTAACGTTTCACCACCACTAGATGTCGCATGAACACAACATCTTCAAAAGACTGTCGGTGAGTGTGCATCATGAACAGTGTCAATTTAGTCATAAATAAATAGATAAATACGGAAACAAGAGCGGCCCACTGAGAAACGGTGTCCTTTTTGTGACCTCCATTGAAAATTAAGAAGCTGTTTTGCTCAAAAAAGGACAAATATAGATGGAATTATCATTTATTTTAGTTCATTTTTTTATTTCTTTGAAGCGTTTGTGAGCTTGCCGGTATTGTATTGACACAAAGCTGTCTGCTGTCCAAGGTTACCTTCATTTTTCCTTGTTTGGGATTAAAGAAAACCCTCGTCTCGTCTCCTCCAACCCTTTTACTGCAGTCAACCAAGATATACAATCGCCTTATTCAGTAAAGCTCCAGGAAATGACAGAAATCCGTTGTAAGGTGGTGAAGTAAAATTGCTATACAAAAAAAAAGTATATAGTATGTTCTGATTATGTGTATTATTTGTGTATAACAAAAAAAAATACAGATTTATTTACCTTTTGGTGTGACAAGATTTGAGATGGTATAGTGGAGTAGCGGGTGGATGCAGAGGTGGGCGGGGACAGCGGATTTCAACTAAAACTGATTTTAAAACTTCCGCTTGCGAGTATTGTTTCGCCCTGAGAATGCATGTGTCGAGGTCCGCAGTCAACAGCCGAAGGTTTTTTTTCGGCCCCTGATAAGATTTTGATTCATTATTGTATAATACGCCGGAAATTATTGTTTTTTTGCTGAATGTTACTTCTCCTTGCACTTAACTTTAATTGTAGATTCAAATAAAAATGGTTAAAAGACTTCACTTTGTGTGGATTGTCATGCCCTTGCTTTAAGGACATTGTGTCATATTTAGTGCCTCCTAGTGGTACACAATTTTACCATACATTGATATAAATACTAGGCCAAAATACATAAACGATCATGCTAATGTTAATTTTTATCCAAAAAAATCATGGGTGAAGAAATGTGTATTTCTTTTAAATTCTATAAACTCACATTTAGGTAGCCACCATATTTGTCTGGCATCCATCTGCCTCGCTGTGCTCTGTGGCACTGGCACTTGCTAGCACCAGACAATACAGTGCCATCTAGTGGTCAAATATTACACACTGGGGCTTTAATCACCTCCTCAGTTATAATCATAGCCCTGATCGTCGGTTGAATACATCCATGTAACCCAGCTAGGGTAGCCATTTGTGTGCCTTATTCGTACTTCTTGAACATCAGAAGCTTTGTTCCCATGGTTACCATGTTTTACTTCACCTTTATCGCCACTAAACGCTTTGGTACTCATGACGCCTAAATACAATCCAAAAAATAGTTTCGTATCACTAATGCGCAAAATTTTCGCCAAGCACACAAGATCCTGAACTAAATGAAAAGAGAAAGGGCCATTATGGGAGGTATTTTAGCCAATTGCACATATAAGCATTTTCATTTGGCAGGGACGTAAGCCAATAGCAGACCGGCATCTCATGGACCAATTGCAGACAGGCTTCTTAAAGACGTAACTTTTCATACGTAGAAAAATTAAAGTTTTTGAATTGTTTTTATGCTTTTGGGGTGTGAAATAATTCGCTGATGTAGTATCGCGGGGTGACTGCTGTGGCCATCATGTTTTACTTCTACCTTTATCACCACGACAAGCCTTGGTACCCATAAAAACAATAAAAAAGCTACAGTTTAGTATCACTAATGCACAAAGTCTTTGCTAAGCACACAAGATCCTGAACTGAATGAAAAGAGAAAAGGACATCATGGGAGGTATTTTAGCCAATTGCACACATAAGTCTTTTCATTGGTGACGTAAACCAATAACAGACCGGCATCTTATATGTCGTGGACCAATTGCAGACAGGCTTCTTAAGGACATAACCCATCATATGTAGAAACATTAAAGTTTTTGAAATTTGTTATGCCTTTGTGGTGTAAATAATGTAGTATAGCGGGGTGACTGCTGTGGATATCATGTTTTACTTCTACCTTTATCACCCCGACAAGCCTTGGTACCCATAATCCATAAATACAATTAAGAAAATTGCAATTTTGTATCACTAACCCACAACGTCTTTGCTAAGCACGCAAGATCCTGAACTGAATGAAAAGAGAAAGGGACATCATGGGAGGTATTTTAGCCAATTGCACATATAAGTCTTTTCATTAGGCAGTAACATAAACCAATAGCAGAGTGGCGTCTTATATGTCGTGGACCAATTGCAGACAGGTTACTTAAAGCCGTCATACGTAGAAACATTGAAGTTTCAGAATTTTTTTAATGGGGTTTGAAATAATTCGCTGATGTAGTATTGCGGGGTGACTGCTGTGCATATCATGTTTTACTTCTACCGTTATCACTACTACAAGCCTTGGTACCCATAGAACAAAAAAAAAATACAGTTTTGTATCACTAACCCACAAAGTCTTTGCTAAGCACACGAGATCCTGAACTGAATGAAAAAAGAAAGGGACATCATGGGAGGTAGTTTAGCTAATTGCACATATAAGTCGTGTGAAACAATTTGCTGATGCCTTGGTGATTATGTTTTTGTTTTTCCCTTTAGCATCATTGCATTGTTATATTTCAATAACTACAGGAAAAATCTTCTTACTCTTGGCAGAAATTTTTGTCAATGTTAAAGTACCGTATTTTCCGCACTATAAGCCTTTCTTTTTTTCAAAAGCTGACCACGCGCCTTATAATACAGTGCGCCTTATTTATGGAACAAAATTAATTCGCAAAGTCTTGCAACTAACTTGCGTCCGCGGTGTATGCTGGGATTTCTTTACCGGCGTTTCATTGGCTAACCAATGTGTCAATCATCATTTGAATGGATCACTATTGGCTAAAGTTATTCGGAGGTCAAGGGGCGGATTCTTTTTATCATTTACAGGCTGGCATTGGCTTAAACGGCAAAACAAAGCTTGCAATTGGCCGAAAAAGATGAATGCGTATAGCACGTGGTTTGACAGCATACAGAAAGCATTTTTTTACTATTCTGTTTTTGTAAATATTTTATTCTCCTGGATTTACTAAACTCACGGATATAAGAGGACCACGGCTGCACATTATTATGAACACGACGACTTCGGTGAGCTACTCCGGCTATATATATTATCCCTGTATCTTGTTTCAGACTGAACTCGATGTTTCTGTGATAAGCAGTGCAGATCATGGATGGAATGTCTATTTTTAAATGAAACTCAATTCCAAGTGTTTATTGTCATATGCACAGTAAAGTTGCGAGCGAAAAAGAAAATAGAAACTAAGGAATGGTTGGCATTTCTTGAATCCCAAGACTTGAACCTTCCGAATGATGAAACGATGCATTTGAGTGACATGGTACGGACACCACATCCGCACGTGTCTACGACATGTATTTGCGTCTTTGCAAGATTTTGGAATGTTAAGGGGGTAATCAGTTGGACTGAACCATCTGACTGTTTTGTCGACGTTCCCATTGTAGCGCCTTATCATCCGGTGCGTCTATTGTATGTCAAAAATAGGACCAAAAACGATTTTTTCCCGGTGCGCCCTATAACCCGCCTTATAGTGCGGAAAATACGGTATATTTGGCCTTATTTTTTGGACATTTTATCTTTAAGTTAAAAAGCTTTTCTACTTTTCTCGATTTAAGGAATATTTTCTCCTGATATTAGAAAAGAAATGGACTTGGGTCTATCGATTGGGTGTCCGTTTATTTTTAGCGTCCAATGTGAATGGAAGTACGATACTTTAAGTGGTGGATGCTGCAACATACATGCATGATTCATAATCCAATGCATTCGTTTTCTGAAAAGCCTCTTTCCTCCATATTTTGAAAGTGGGATCATCATTTATTTCTTTTTATTCATTTAAAAAATGGGTCTACATCAGGGGTGTCAAACTCATTTTACCTCGGGGGCCACACCATAGAACAAACATTCTGTCGGGGGCCGGACTGGTAGATTAAAGAGAAAGAAAAAGAGATGAAGGAATAAGAGAAGGAGGGAGGGAAAAAGAGAGAGGGCGGGACAAAAAAAGAAAAGAGAGAGAGGGAGAGAGCGTGAGAAACGAAAAAAAGTCGTGAGAGAGGGGGAAGAGAAAGGGAGAGAAAGAAAGAAATCCAAAGAGAAATAGAAAGACAGAAGGAGAGAAAAGAGAGGGCAAAGGGTAGGAAGAGAGAAAAAGAAAAGGAAAAAGGAAGTTAGAGCAAAAGAGGTTAAAAAGACACAGAGAGAGAAAGAGACAAAGAGCAACAAAGGAAGAGAAAAAGAGAGACACAGAGAGTGAAAGAGACAGAGACAGAGAGGGAGAAAAGGGGGTGGAAAAGAGGGAGAGAGCATGAGAAACAAAAGATAAAAAGTTGTAAGAGAGGGGGAAGAGAAAGGGAGAGAAAGAAAGAAATCCAAAGAGAAACAGAAAGACAGAAGGAGAGAAAAGAGAAAAGAAAGCGCAAAAGATAGGAAGAGAGAATAAGAAAAGGAAAAAAGGAAGTTAGAGCAAAAGAAGTTAAAAAGACACAGAGAGAGAAAGAGACAAAGAGCAACAAAAAGAAAAAGAGAGACACAGAGAGTGAAAGAGACAGAGAGGGAGAAAAGGGGTGGAAAAGAGGGAGAGAGCATGAGAAACAAAAGATAAAAAGTTGTAAGAGAGGGGGAAGAGAAAGGGAGAGAAAGAAAGAAATCCAAAGAGAAATAGAAAGACAGAAGGAGAGAAGAGAGAAAAGAAAGCGCAAAGGGTAGGAAGAGAGAAAGAGATAAGAAAGAAAAGGAAAAAATGATGTTAGAGCAAAAGAGGTTAAAAGACACAGAGAGAGAAAGAGACAAAGAGCAACAAAGGAAGAGAAAAAGAGAGACACAGAGAGTGAAAGAGACAGAGAGGGAGAAAAGGGGTGGAAAAGAGAGAGAGAGAGAGAGAGAGAAAGAAATACAAGTACAGTGTCTTTGTTGGAGGCACCTGGCTTTGGCAACATGAAGTTGACATATTTCAACCTGCAGCTTGTTTGTCTCTTGCGCTTCTCTGAGTGTTGTCTCGCGGGCCGGATGCAATCCCTTAGCGGGCCTGATCTGGCCCGTGCGCCGCCTGTTTGACACCCGTGGTCTACATTGAAATGTTGAAAAATTAAAAAATGCATCAAGAATAGAACACCTTTTAGAAGCACATTTAAATATAATCATTTTCATTCTATTTATGTGCACATCTGTTTTGAAATGGAGGATGAAAAAAAAGAGTCAAATGAATCAGTGTTGTGTCTTATTTTATGGGGAGGATTTTTTGTGGCAATACTTTACAAAAATAATAAAACAAAATCCCCAAAAACATGAATGACGTGGCAATGTATCCATCCTTCCATTATCTGCACCGCTTATCCTCAGTAGGGTCGCGGGGGTGCCGGAGCCCATCCCAGCTGTCTTTTACCATTTAGCATCTTGATTATCCTCAAATCGTTTGGAGGCTGACTCCCTATTGGTGTGTGAGTGTGTGTGTGAATGGGTAAGTGTGAAGCACATTGTAAAGGGCTTTGGGAGGTCTTCATTAACTTAAATCGCTATAGAAATTCCGACCATTTACCATTTAGCACCTTGATTATCCTCAGAACATTTGGAGGGAGGCTGACTTCCTATTTGTGTGTGAGTGAATGGGTGAGTGTGAAGCACATTGTAAAGCGCTTTAGGAGGTCTTTATTGACTTAAAGCGCTATAGAAATTCAGACCATTTACCATCTTGATTATCCTCAAAACGTTTGGAGGCTGACTCCCTATTGGTGTGTGAGTGTGTGTGTGTGAATGGGTAAGTGTGAAGCACATTGTAAAGCACTTTGGGAGCTCTTCATTGACTTGAAAAGGGCTATAGAAATGCAGACTGTTTACCATTTCGCATCTTGATTATCAAAACGTTTGGAGGCCGACTCACTATTGGTGTGTGAGTGTGTGTGTGTGAATGGGTAAGTGTGAAGCACATTGTAAAGCGCTTTGGGAGGTCTCCACTGACTTGAAAAGCGCTATAGAAATTCAGACCATTTACCATCTTGATTATCCTCAAAACGTTTGGAGGCTGACTCCCTATTGGTGTGTGAGTGTGTGTGTGAATGGGTAAGTGTGAAGCACATTGTAAAGCGCTTTGGGATGTTTTCCTTGACTTGAAATGCGCTATCGAAATGCAGACCGTTTACCATTTAGCATCTTGATTATCCTCAAAACGTTTAGAGGCTGACTCCCTATTGGTGTGTGAGTGTGTGTGTGTGAATGGGTAAGTGTGAAGCACATTGTAAAGCGCTTTGGGAGGTCTCCACTGACTTGAAAAGCGCTATAGAAATTCAGACCATTTACCATCTTGATTATCCTCAAAACGTTTGGAGGCTGACTCCCTATTGGTGTGTGAGTGTGTGTGTGAATGGGTAAGTGTGAAGCACATTGTAAAGCGCTTTGGGATGTTTTCCTTGACTTGAAATGCGCTATAGAAATGCAGACCGTTTACAATTTAGCATCTTGATTATCCTCAAAACGTTTGGAGGCCGACTCCCTATTGGTGTGTGAGTGTGTGTGAATGGGTAAGTGTGAAGCACATTGTAAAGCGCTTTGGGAGGTCTTCATTAACTTAAATCGTTATAGAAATTCCGACCATATACCATTTAGCATCTTGATTATCCTCAAAACGTTTGGAGGCTGACTCCCTATTGGTGTGTGGGTGTGTAAATGGGTAAGTGTGAAGCGCTTTGGGAGGTCTTCATTGACTTGAAGGTCGTGAAAATGTCTAGGGTCCATTTTGATCCGTCCCATTCGTCCCTTAAACTATAATGACGTGTAAAGACGTCACTAGCACTCAGTGAGATCATGTTGAGGTATGTGGGGGGAAAAGAATCGTCTCTGCGTCACAGAATCTTTTAAGGGTTGGGGGCGGCTGGGGGGTGGGGGGTCTATTTTCCTGCAGAAGGGAGGGGGGCGCCCAGGACACGTGAGTCTTGCAGTGACTCAGCTATTCCCCGCATGAATTTTGTAAATAATACCCCCCCTTTCCGTTTTCCACTGACCTTTTTACACTCCCATAACAATTCCCTTTTCATCACTTAATTGTTTTTCTATGTATAAATAATATCTCATTATTATAATGAAGCGGTTAAGGGTCGGGGGCTTTATTTAGTAACATCCGGATGGATTGAGGTGGGAAATATTAGGTTTTGTGGGCAGGAGCTGGTCTTTTGAGCGCGGGGACGCGGGACGGAAATAGCCGGAAACGGCCCGGGCCGTCCTGCCATCCGAGATAATGCTCGCTCTTCTGCATGGGAGGCTGCAAAATTCACGGACAATGATGGAGAGGAGATTTATGACGCGGTGGAAATGTCATGAGTTAATGGACACAAACAATGGCAAAAAGACTGACATTCATGTTACTCATTAGAATATCTATCTAGCCCAACTTGGTCGTGTTTCCTCTCTATCTCTTCCTAATGTGCATGAGGCACCGGAGAGGTGGCCAAGATAGATAACCGACCATTTATGTTCCTCAATTGAATTTATTTTGATTTTCTATCCAGGAAGTAGCACAACTTGGTTGTGTCTCCTCTCTATCTCTTCACAATGTGCTGGTCAAGATAGACAATTAACCATTTATGTTCCTCCTTAAAATATCTTATGTTTTTCTGTAGAAGTAGTAGCACAACTTGGTTGTGTCTCCTCACTATCTCTTCCTAGTGTACGTGAGGCACTGGAGAGCTGGCCAAGATGGACAACTAACCATTTACAGTATGTTCCTCGATTGAATTTAGATTTTCTATCCAGGGAGTTGCACAACTTGGTTGTGTCTCCTCTTGACCTCTTCCTAATGTGCATGAGGCACTGGAGAGCTGGCCAAGATGGACAACTAACCATTTACAGTATGTTCCTTGATTTGAATTGATTTAGAATTTCTATCCACGGTGTAGCAAAACTTAGTTGTGTCTCCTCTTGACCTCTTCTGAATGTGCGTGAGGCACCAGAGAGCTGGTCAAGATAGTCAACTAACCATGTACAGTATGTTCCTCGATTGAATTTATTTAGATTTTCTATCCAGGGAGTACCACAACTTGGTTGTGTCTCCTCTTGACCTCTTCCTAATTTGCATGAGGCACCAGAGAGGTGGCCAAGATAGATAACCGACCATTTATGTTCCTCAATTGAATTTATTTAGATTTTCTATCCAGGGTGTAGCAAAACTTGGTTGTGTCCCCTCTTGACCTCTTCCTAATGTTCATGAGGTGGCCAAGATAGATAACCGACCATTTATGTTCCTCAATTGAATTTATTTTGATTTTCTATCCAGGAAGTAGCACAACTTGGTTGTGTCTCCTCTCTATCTCTTCACAATGTGCGTGGGTCACCAGAGAGATGGCGAAGATAGATTCAGGCATTTGTGTTCATCATTTTGTCACGGTTGCCTATTGCCCTCACTTGGGTCTGCACGTTTGGTGCCAGTTGCTGCTCGTTGCCTGAATGGCTTCCCTCTTGTTTAAACTCAGTGCTTTCATTCATTCCTTGTCAGTCCGTCATTGAACCTCTGCACTTGCAAGACGTGTATTTTGACACTGTCCAGTATCTTGCTCGTGTAACCAGTATCGATCCCGTCTGTCCCGTCCTGTCCAGTATCTTGCTGTTGTATCCCGTATCTGGTATCAATCCCGTCCTATCTGGTATCTTGCTCCAGTATCCAATATCTGTCCTGTCCTGTCCGGTATCTTGCTCGTGTAACGAGTATCCGGTATCGATCCCGTCTGTCCTGTCCGGTATCTTGCTGTTGTATCCCGTATCAGGTAACAATTCTGTCCTATCTGGTATCTTGCTCCAGTATCCAATATCTGTCCCGTCCTGTCCAGTATCTTGCTCTTGTAACCAGCATCCGGTATCGATCCGGTCTGTCCCGTCCTGTCCGGTATCTTGCTCTTGTATCCCATATTGGGTGGCAATTCTGTCCTATCTGGTATCTTGCTCCAGTATCCAATATCTGTCCCGTTCTGTCCAGTATCTTGCTCGTGTAACCAGCACCTGGTATCGATCCCATCTGTCCCTTCCTGTCCGGTGTTGATTCCGGCTGTCCCATCCTGTCCGTTATCATGCTCCAGTATCCGCTATCAATCCCGCCTATCCTGTCCTGTCCGGTATCTTGCTGTTGTATCCCGTATCCGGTATCGATCCCGTCCTATCCGGTATCTTGCTCTCCAGTATCCAATATCCGTCCTGTCCTGTCTGGTATCTTGCTCGCGTAACCAGTATTCAGTATCGATCCCGTTTGTCCTGTCCTCTCCGGTATCTTGCTTCAGAATCCGGTATCGATCCTGTCTGTCCCGTCCTCTCTGGTATCTTGCTTCAGAATCCGGTATCGATCCCGTCTGTCCTGTCCTGTCCGGTATCTTCTCGTGTATCCTGTATCTGGTATCGATCCCGTCTCTCCTGTCCGGTTTCGATCTCCTTTGACTTCCTGTTTTCCCGCGCCTGACTTCTCTAGTTCCCTATTTCCGTAAAATAAAGCTTAAATAAAGCGGAAATAATGGCACTTGATAAGAACGAGTTTTATATTTTCTTAGTCGAGGCATGCGTGATGAAATGTGTACTTGGTAAATAAAAAAATTCTACAAGCTGTGTATGTGTGGGATTTTTGAATAAGGGATAATGGATTAACCCACAAAAATGTAATCAGTGTGATTCCTGCTTCATAAAATGACATTCAGTAGCCAGAACTTAAACACTTGAAGTCTTCGCATTGGACTTCCCCGAATTCTGTATTCTGAAGTAAAGAGAGCGCCACCATGGGGTCAATCTGTCAAATGATGGATGGTTGTGTGTTTTTCTCCTCCGAATCCCTTGACAATTAAACACAACTCACACCTCCAGACCGGCTGATTTATCTCACGACGTGGTCATAAATCTTCTCCGAGGCCGCTTCAAATCATTCCTGGAGCTTCCATTACTAGAAGTAGGTCACAGAGAATCAGGTCATTCTTTTAAAACACACAAAAAAAACGCTCTTTAGGAATTTTCCAATCACGACAAAATATGAACCGAGACTGTTTGGATCAGAACGGAAACAGAACCCACTCGCGTAACGTTTCTCACAAGTTTTATGAGAAGAAAGGGAAAGTGTTGTGCCCACGATCAGGGGATCGCTGGACGCGGGTAGCAGGTCGCTCTGAACGCGGGAGTGGAACTTCCGTGGCGAGCGATGGCGGTGTCGGGAGCGGAAAAAACGGGTCAGTCGCCGGGACAGGAGAGCCAAAAAACGTGGTCGAGATCAGCAACGAGTCGAAAGTCAGGAGAGGAGAGCAGACGTGGTCGAGATCAAAACAGGTCGTCATTCGGGACGGGAGAACAGACATGGTCGAGATCAAATCAGGTCGGAATTCGGGACGGGAGAGCAGACGTGGTCGAGATCAAAACAGATTGTAGCAGGAGACAAACAGGAGCGAAAACACAAGACAGGCGAAAAAGGGCTTGCCGTGTAAAAACAGAGATTCACAGACGGACCGACAAAAGGGGACTGACAGGTCAGAGTTTAAATACTGACACGGAGCCAATCTGTTAACAAGCTGCAGCTGGCGCCAGACGGGCGGGGCCAATTGGGCGCCATGGCAACCGTGACAAAGACCTACCCCATGCAAATTGAATGCTGTTCTTGAACCGTTTTTGAAATCAAATGCCTTCGGATGAGTGTAGCATCGGCATCTTAGCTGGAAAACAGGTGAGACAATAGCTTGAAGCCTTACCTGGTACTTTAACAAATTTGATCTCAATCTGAAAACCTAAACAATGTATTTTACAAATTGTTCTAATAGGTAGGTCTAGGCGTTTTCCAGGTGACCATTAGCCATTCGGAGACGACCAATTTACAGCCCTAAAAACTTCGTGCCTTCGTGCTTTTCTTTGGCCATTTTTTAGAGATTGTGAAAGAGTTGTAAATGTTTGACTTCTCTCACCATTATCACACTTGTGTGTAATAATGGTTCATAAAAATGATTCAATAGTGACCCTGTAAACTTTGATTTTGATTTAAACTCTGGAGAAACAAGCCTGGAATTTCCTGTCTAAACAAATGTGTCTTCATTATGTCGATAAGCTCCGACTTCATTATACTACAACACTCCTCTTTTCTTCGATGCAATTTTCCTTGTCATGCAAATAAAACGTAGTTTGTTAGAATCAAACCACTGACATTATTCATATGTGTGTCGATATTATTAATCAATTATTTAAAAGCCAAAAATAAAGTATGTTTAGAGTCCTGCTTCCTTCATGATAAATTTCTAATTAATTTATGTGGGAAACAGTAAGTGCTACCTAGCGATTCTGAACCAAATAAATCAAATGTAAATCTAATTAATAGCATCTCCGGCTGTATCCCGACGCTTTTGCCCGGGTGCCCTTGAGCAATCCTCGTCCAATGAATCACGTTAAAACGTCATCCGGGCTAACCCGAGGGCGGGCCAGGTCAGGGTTTAGCGAGCGCTAGTTAGCGCCTCAACGAGATACCGCGTCCTCGATGCGCCCAATGGCCTCCGTGTCCTGGAGTATATGCAGACCTTGATAGAGAAGAACACACCGGATGAGTCACAAGATTTTTTTTCTGCCTTTTGTCACTCGACGAGGCAGCCTGCCGGGAAATATTAGCTTCCTCTAAGATGATAGTTTCAGGCCCTTCATAGGAAAGTTAAAGGGACAGTGCGTGTTATCTTACAACTAGATGGCGTTGTTTTGTGTAGTGGAGTGCAGCCAAAAGAGGAGTGCTACAAAGCACAAAGGAAACTGGAGACTTACAGTGAACAAAACAAACCTTATTACTTTTCAAAAGAAGAAAAATCAATAGACAAAAATATTTAAAAAAAAACGAAAGAAGAGAGAAATGGAAAAAAAGGAAAAAGGAAAGAAAGTAGGAAACAGAAGAAAGTTTGAGTATTTCTGTATTATAGTATCACTGTAAGTGTATTTTTGTAGTATTTCTGCAGTACATTTTTGTAGTATTTCTGTAGTAGTGCTTTTTTTAGAATTTCTGTAGCAGTATTTCTGTATTGTAGTATCTCTGTTTTTTTGCAGTATTTCTGTAGTAGTAATTTCATTGTTCTGGAGTAGTATTAATGTAATAATAGCATGGTTGTATTTTTTGTAGTATTTTTCTAGTAATGTTTTTGTTTTATTTCTGTAGTTTTGTAAAATTTCTGGAGTTATGTTTTTGTATTTTACTGTTAATTGAGTTATATTTTTGTAGTGCTTTTTTTAGAATTTCTGTAGCAGTATTTCTGTATTGTAGTATCTCTGTTTTTTTTTGCAGTATTTCTGAAGTAGTAATTTCATAGTTCTAGAGTAGTATTAATGTAATAATAGCATAGTTGTATTTTTGTAGTATTTTTCTAGTAATGTTTTTGTTTTATTTCTGTAGTTTTGTAGAATTTCTGGAGTAACGTTTCTGTATTTTACTGTTAAACGAGTTGTATTTTTGTAGTACTTCTCTAGTAATATTTTGGTTTTATTTCTATAGTAGTACTTTTGTAGAATTTCTGGAGTTATGTTTCTTTATTTTACTGTTAAACTAGTTGTATTTTTGTGGTACTTCTCTAAAAATATTTTTGTACTATTTCTGTTGTAGTGCTTTTTTTTAGAATTTCTGTAGTAGTATTTCTGTATTGTAGTATCACTGTAGTTTTTTTGGTAGTATTTCTGTTGTAGTAATTTCATAGTAGTTTTGGAGTAGGAGTTGTATTTCTGTAGTATTTTTCTAGTAATATTTTTGTTTTATTTCTGTAGTTTTGCAGAATTTCTGGAGTAATGTTTCTGTATCTTACTATCAAACTAGTTGTATTTTGTAGTACTTCTCTAGTAATGTTTTTGTAGTATTTCTGTTGTAGTACCTTTGTAGAAATTCTGTTTTATAGTAGCACTGTAGTAGTAGTTCTTTAGAAGTATTTTTGTATAATAGTATCACTCTAGTTGTATTTTTGTAGTATTTCTTGCAGAATGTGTTAAACTAGTAGTATTTTTGTAGTATTTCTGTAGTATATTTGTAGTTTCTCTATTAATATATTTGCCATAGTACTTTTGTAGAATTTTTGTCGAAGTATTTCTGTATTATAGTAGCACTGTAGTAGTATTTTCGTCGTAGTTCTGTAGAAATATTTCTGTATGGTATCACTGTAGTTGGATTTCTGTGGTTAGGATTTTTGTAGTATTTCCGCAGTAATATTTCTGTATTTTACTATTAAACTAGTTGTATTTCTTTTGTATTTTTGTAGTCTCTCTATCAATATGTTTGGAGTAGTACTTTTGTAGAATTTATGTAGAAGTATTTTCGTAATATAGTACAACAGTAGTCGTATTTTCGTAGAAGTATTTCTATATTGTAGTATCACTATAGTTGTATTTTTGTAGTATTTCTTGTGGAATGTGTTTCTGTATTTTACTATTAAACTTGTTGTATTTTTGTAGTATTTCTGTAGTATTTTTGTAGTATTTCTCTATCAATATTTTGTAGTAGTACTATCATAGAATATCTGTCGAACAATGTCTGTATTGTAGTAGTATTTTTATAGTAGTTCTTTAGAAGTATTTCTGTATAAT
The DNA here is from genome assembly GCF_059441175.1 of Urocampus carinirostris. Taxonomy (NCBI): domain Eukaryota; kingdom Metazoa; phylum Chordata; class Actinopteri; order Syngnathiformes; family Syngnathidae; genus Urocampus; species Urocampus carinirostris. The sequence continues at coordinate 73,181,142 of NC_142349.1, read as the reverse complement.
AGTATCACTCTTGTTGTATTTTTGTAATATTTCTTGCGGAATGTGTTTCTGTATTTTACTATTAAACTAGTTGTATTTTTGTAGTATTTCTGTAGTATTTTTGTAGTTTCTCTATCAATATTTTTGTAGTAGTACTTTTGTAGAATGTATGTAAAAGTATTTCTGTAATATAGTAGAACTGTACGTAGTATTTTTGTAGATGTATTTCTGTAATATGATAAAACTGTAGTAGTATTTTCGTAGAAGTATTTCTGTATTGTAGTATCACTCTAGTTGTGTTTTTGTAGTATTTCTTGCATAATGTGTTTCTGTATTTTACTATTAAACTAGTTGTATTTTTGTAGTATTTTTGTAGTTTCTCTATCAATATTTTTGTAGTAGTACTTTTGTAGAATGTATGTAAAAGTATTTCTGTAATATAGTAGAACTGTAGTAGTATTTTTGTAGAAGTATTTCTGTATTGTAGTATCACTTTAGTTGTATTTTTGTAGTATTTCTTGCGAAATGTGTTTCTGTATTTTACTATTAAATTAGTTGTATTTTTGTAGTATTTCTGTAGTATTTTTGTAGTTTCTCTGTCAATATTTTTGTAGTAGTACTTTTGTAGAATGTATGTAAAAGTATTTCTGTAATATAGTAGAACTGTAGTAGTATTTTTGTAGAAGTATTTCTGTATTGTAGTATCACTTTAGTTGTTTTTTTGTAGTATTTCTTGCGAAATGTGTTTCTGTATTTTACTATTAAACTAGTTGTTTTTGTAGTTTCTCTATCAATATTTTTGTAGTAGTACCTTTGTTGAATTTATGGAAAAGTATTTCCGTAATATAGTACAACTGTAGTAGTATTTTTATTGAAGTATTTCTGTATTGTAGTATCACTGTAGTAGTATTTTCATTGTAGTTCTGTAGAAGTATTTCTGTATAATATCACTATAGTTGGATTTCTTTTGTACTGCTTCTGTGGCATTTTTGTAGTATTTCTCTGGTACATTTTTTTGTAGTACTTCTGTATGACTGTAGCAGTTTTTTTGTAGTATTTCCGTGGTCTAGTTTAATAATCCGGTTCCGAGTGTGGAAATAAATAAAGGGCCCAGTGGAGGTTAATGGTGGGGGGGGGGGGGCGGTGAAGGTAGGAGATGCTGATATGATTAATGGAAGTAGGACAGCAAGGGACAAAACGCCGGATGCTAAAATAAGAAGGACAACCCTTGGAGATAGACGCTTGGAAATTGGACCGGGTTTGTTGTGATTGTGTGGTGGACCCAAACGCAGAAAGCATGGCAAGGTGCTTAAAAATGAGTAATAATAAGAAACAAATGAATAAAACTGTCTGAGGAAAAAAACAAACCTCAGCAAGCAGGACAAACTGGAAAAGCAAATGATGGAAAACGAAGGTGGAAAATGAAATTCGGCCGACCCTGTGTGCTAATCAAAAACATCTTAATCCCCACCTTCAATTGAAAATGTTGTAAACCGGGGTAACTGTATCCTGGGGGTAAACTCTATAGTCAATAATCTGTTCCCTGTCATACTATTGCTTGCATGTAAACATGGTTAGGTGTGGGCGAGGGGACTAACAAGGAACCATCAAGGCTGTAAAGACCATAAAAAAACCCATTTTAATCCCCACCTTGAAATGATAACGTCATAAGGTGGAGTCGCTGTATCCTGGGGGTCTACTCTACAGTCGATAGTTTCCTGTCTTACTATTGCTTGCATGGAAACAGTCAGTGTTTGGTAGAGGGGAAACTAACAAGGAAACATTAAGACTATACAATAATCAAAAACATTTTAATCTCCACCTTAAAGTGAAACTGCTGTAAACCGGGGTGACTGTATCCTGGGGGTAAACTCTACAGTCAAAGGACTATTGCATGCATGTAAACATAGTTAGTGTTTGGAAGGTGGAAGCTAACAAGGAACCATCATCACCATAAAGGTGGTTGAAATAACATCTTAATTCCCACCTTAAAATGAAAACGTTGCAAGGCGGGGGGACTGTATCCTGGGGTAAACTCAAAAGTCTGTTTCCTGTAAAAATATTGCTGGCATCTAAACAAAGCCAGTGTTTAGGGAGGGGGGGGGGGGGGTGTTGGGGGAGGGGACTAACAAGGAACCATCAAGGCTGTAAAGTCCATAAAAAACCCATTTTAATCCCCACTTTCAATTGATAACGTCATAAGGTGGAGTCGCTGTATCCTGGGGGTCTACTCTATAGTCGATCGTCTGTTTCCTCTCAGTCTATTACTTGCATGTCAGTGTTTGTAGAGGGGAAACTAACAAGGAAACATTAAAATTATACAATAATCCAAAAAAACATTTTAATCTCCACCTTAAAGTGAAATTCTTGTAAACTGGGGTGACTGTATCCTGGGGGTAAACTCTACAGTCAAAAGACTAATGCTTGCATCTAAACAAAGCCAGTGTTTGTGGGTACTAACAAGTAACCATCAAGGCTGTAAAGACCATTAAAAGAACATTTGAATCCCCACCTTGTAATGAAAACGTCGCAAGGCGGGGTCGCTGTATCCTGGGGTCAACAGTCTGTGTCCTATTGCCTGTGTGTAAACACAGTCAGGTTGTGTCAAAAATGGGAAAAATAAGGAATCTTCAAGGCCGTAAAGACGTTTGAAATGACATCCTAATGCCACACTGTAAAGTTGCTGTATCCTGGGGGTCTACTCTACAGTCAATTGTCTGTTTTCTGTCATACTATTGCTTACATGTAAACATGGTTAGTGTTTGGAAGGGGGAAGCTAGCAAGGAACCATTAACACCATAAAGGTAGCTGAAAACCTCTCAATCCCCACCTTGTAATGAAAACGTCGCAAGGCGGGGCCGCTGTATCCTGGGGTCTACTTGACAGTCAATTTTGTATCCTATTACCTGCGTGTAAACACAGTTGGGTTGTGTCAAAAAAAAGGGAAAACAAAGGATCATCAAAGCTCTAATGACATTTGAAGTGACATCCTGTTTCCACACTGTAAAGCGAAAACGTCATAAGGTGGAGTTGCTGTATCCTGGGGGACTACTCTACAGTCGATAGTCTGTTTCTTGTCAGTCTATTAGTTATATGTCAGTGTTTGTAGAGGGGAAACTAACAAGGAAACATTAAGCTTATACAATAATCAAAGAAACGTCTTAATCCCCACCTTAAAATGAAAATGTCACAAGGTGGGGTGACTGTATCGCGGGGGTAAACTCTACAGTCAAAGGTTTGTTTCTTGTCATACTATTGCTTGCATGTAAACATGATTAGTGTTTGGAAGGGGGAAGCTAGCAAGGAACCATTAACACCATAAAGGTAGCTGAAAACATCTTAATCCCCACCTCAAAATGAAAACGTCGCAAGGCGGGGTGACTGTATCCTGGGGGAAACTCAAAGGTCTGTTTCCTGTAAGACTATTGCGTGCATCTAAACAACACCAACAAAAAACCATCAAGGCTGTGAAGACCATTAAAAAAACTCCTCTTAATCCCCACCTTAAAATAAAAACGACGCAAAGCGGGGTCGCTGTATCCTGGGGTCAACAGTCTGTCTCCTATCGCCGCGTGTCAAAAAGGGGAAAAACAAGGAATCCTCAAACCGGTAAAAGCGTTGGAAACGAAACCCTATTTCCACACTGTAAAGCGAAAACGTCATAAGGTGGAGTCGCTGTATCCCGGGGGTATTACTGTAATCTGTTTCCAGTCAGTGTATCAGAAAGGGAAAAAAACAGCCAATCACAGCTAGCTAAATGCACTGCGGTGGCCCCTCCCACATTTCTGTGTTCAAATCTCACCTTGCATGTTAAGTTTGAGCTCCTCATCTTTGTTTGACGATCCTTTCTATGTGTTTAAAAGGATGGCGGGGGGAAGGGGGGGGGGATGATCTCAGGCTGCAAGAGGAGTTTGTCCTTGGACTGCCCTCGTCTCTGACGCACATCCCCCCTCCGCCCCCCCCCTACCGTTTTTCACGCCACACTCTCGCGGAGGCACGCAAACGGTCACCGCTTCTCTTAAGGTGGCTTCGCGGGAGAGAAATCTCCTGGCGGGGCCTTTATTTGAAGGTTTTCTTGCCCGGATCGGGAAGCATATTTGCAGACGTGACAAATGCCCCCCCAACGCCCCCCGACGCCCCCCTCCACTCAGACATCTCATCAGGGATGCGGCAGAGCCCTCGTCTGCAGAGAGAGATCTCATCTGATGCGGGGAGGAGGTCTGATGTACAAGGTTGAGGTGTGTCCCGGTTGAAAGGCAATGGACGAAGGTCCGCCTGAACATGACCAAGCATTTCCCTTTTATTTTTCTCTAAAACGACCATCTCGAGGAAAACCGGAAAAAAGGAAAACGAGAGAGGAATAACGGATAGGTGAATAGAAAAATAACCAGGAAAAGGTTAAAAAAGAATAGACAAAAAGACAAAAGAAAGAAAATGCGTGAAAGAGAAGAGAAAAACTGGTTAACATGAGTGGCTAGAAGAGGAAACGGTGGAAAATAAAGTTGAAGATGCCTCAATCACAGTAAAAAGAGAGGAATAACTGATAGGTGAATAGAAAAATAACCAGGAAAAGGAAAAAAAATCAATTGAAGAAAAGACAAAAGAAAGAAAATGCGTGAAAGAGAAGAGAAAAACTGGCTAACATGAGTGGCTGGAAAAGGAAACAGTGGAAAATAAAGTTGAAGATGCCTAAATCACAGTAAAAATAAAAAAAGCAGGAATAACTGAAAGGTGAATAAAAAAATAAGCAGGAAAAGGAAAAAAAAATCAATTGAAGAAAAGCCAAAAGAAAGAAAATGCGTGAAAGAGAAGAGAAAAACTGGCTAACATGAGTGGCTAGAAGAGGAAACGGTGGAAAATAAAGTTGAAGATGACTCCATCACGGTACTCATCCGTGGAAGGTGAATCAAACTGAAGGGCGAAGCAGGAGCAGCTAGCAATAGCTAGCTCTTGGGGAGCCGAAGCCCGGCGCTGAGATAACATGGGTGGCTAGAGAAGAAAACAGTGGAAAATATAGTTGATGCCTGAATCACAGAACTCGGCGACTTTCAGCTGCGGAAGGGGGGTGTCACTGTAGGACGGAGCAGTAGCTGCTAACGATAAAAATAATGGCTAGGGGTGAGGTGAGCCAAAGCCCGCCGCTGAGATAACATGGGTGGCTAAAGAAGAAAACAGTGGAAAATATAGTTGATGCCTGAATCACAGAACTCTCAGGAATAGGGACTGACAGAGTAGACTTTTTTTGCATGCTTTGTAGCTAACGTTTGATTTTTTTTTTTTTACAAGTTATCAAACTAAAGGTTGGCCTCCTTTCTAGCAAGCTATGTGTTTTTTTTAGATTTTTATTTCGCTATAGTGTTGTCTTTTTACTCCTTTAGCTAGCTAGCTATTAAGCTCCCTTCCAGTTTACTTGTCTGTCATGATTACTGGTTTGAAGCACCTGTTCCCGCTCGTTTGGCGCCAACTGCCTCGGTCTCTGATTGGCTCCCTGTCACTATTTAAATCCACGTCTATCTGTCACCCGTTGTCAGTCCGTCTGCAAACCTCAGTTTACTTTAGGCAAGCTTGTCGACCTTGACTCACTCCTGTTTTGGCTCCCGTTTGTTTCCCGGGTCCGACACGTTCTTTGATCTTGACCACGTCTACTCTCACGTTCCGGCTTTCGACCTCTTTTTGTCCCCGACCGCGTTTTTGCTCTCCTGTCCTGGCTACTGACCCGTTTTTTCCCGTTCCCGACACCGCCATCGCTCGCCACGGAAGTCCCACTTCCGCGTTCAGAGCGACCTGCTCCCCGCGACCAGCGATCACCAGATCGTGGGTGCAACCCTTTCCTTTCTTCCAATAAAACTGAGAGAAATGTAACACAAATGGGTCCTGTCTCCATTCTGGTCCCGTCTTCAGTCTCATTTTACGCTAGACAAGCTTTTTGACCCTGACTCGCTTTTGTTTTGGCTCCCATCTGTTTCCTAGCTCCGACCCTTTTTTGATCTTGACCACGTCTACTCTCCCGTTCCGGCTTTCGACCACTTTTTGTTCCCGACCGCGTTTTTGCTCTCCTGTCCCGGCGACCGACCCGTTTTTTCCGTTCCAGACATCGCCATCGCTCGCCACGGAAGTGCCACTTCCGCGTTCAGAGCGACCTGCTCCCCGCGACCAGCGATCACCGGATCATGGGCGCAACCCTTTCCTTTCTTCCAACAAAACCGAGAGAAACGTAACGCAAGTGGGTCCTGTCTCCGTTCTGGTCCCTTTTTTTCTGTCACCGGTTGTCAGTCCGTCTGCGAACCTCAGTTCACGCTAGGCAAGCTTTTCAACCTTGAATCACTCATTGTTCTGAGTGACGTTGTGTAAATGGGGTTTGGGGGATTTTCCACCATTTCATTTATTTTTATTATTATTATTTTGTGAGGGTCATACAGCTCTGTTCTGTATACAGTTTCAGAATTTTTTATTTTTTTTTATTTTTTGAATAAAAACCTTGCTGCAGGGATTTTTCCCATCTAGTCTCTGAACCCACATGTTGATTTGAACACATGGAGGAGAAAACCTTTGATCCTCCATCAGAATCTGAAGAATGTGAGTGTCACGGTTGCCATGGCGCCCAATTGGCCCCGCCCTTCTGCCGCCAACTGCGGCTGATTGACAGATTGGCTTTCTGTCTATTTCAAGTACTCTCACACTTCCTTTGTCAGCCCGTCAACAAAACTCTGCCCCGCAAGACGTGGGTTCTGACTCGGTCCTGTTTCCTGTTGGTATTTCCTGTCCGGTATTGTTCCCGTTTATTTTCGTCCTGTTTAATATCAGTATCCAGTTTTGTTTCTGTGTATTTTTGTCCTGTTTTTTATTCTCTCCAGTTTTCATTCCCGTCTATTTTGTCCGGTTTATTTCGATGTCCTGTTTTGATATCAATCCTGTCTGTTCCGTCCTTTCCGGTATCGACCCCATCTGTCCGATATCAACTCGGGCAATTGGTATCGATGTCTCCGGCTTTCTGTCTTTCCACGCCAGACCGCTACCTAACGTGCTTGACTCCCCATTTCCCGTAAAATAAAAGGCTTGTGTGAGAACGTCACGCGTTTGGGTCCTGATCCTTTTCTGGTCCATGACAATGAGTTTTTTTTGTTTTGTTTTCCGCGTGCACGAAAAATCAAAGCAGCCATTTTCCAGGCGGGTGCCTACTTCATCTCTAATGGGCAGTTTTATTTTCATTGCAGTTTGGTTATCCAAGCTAACATCTAGACGCTCGCTAACCACCGGAACCTCGTCGCTGTAAAAAATAGTTCTCGTGGTAAAAACACAACAAAGTGCCCCACGACTCCGTGTGTCGCGTATATACTGTACAGAACATGAAATCACAGAGTACAGCGCGCATGGCCAACAAAAATGTGCAATCTCGTGATCTCCCGTATCTGGGAGGATATAGAATACTGACATTGTCATTTTTAGCTTTACCGGTCAGTCGCTAATGTTTTCATCCTCTTTTTTATCCCCACGTATATTGCCATTTCAAAATAAGAACACACATTTGCATTTTTACAGGCACCACAAAAATAGACTATGTGGAAACTACCAGGCACGAGGTATATACACGGGGCACGTTGGAAAAACAAGTACTGAACAAACTGTAAAGAACAAATCCGAGAAAACAAAAGACCCTGATTTGCTAACGACACCAAGGCAGTCCGTACCTTTTTATATCGGGTACGGCGACGAACGAGAGGTCTTTTCTGGAAAATTGTCAAACGTAGAGGAGAGGTTCTAGTCCCACCTGAAAGAAAGGTCCAGAAGCAGCAATCGGAACCCCCGGCAAGGGGCGGAGTAACACGACGCGGACACACTCGGAGCTGGTTGATGGGAACTACCTTCTGGAGACGGGGGGTCTGATATTGCCTGGAACGTTAGCGCGTTAGCTAGTTAGCATGTTAGCTCATTAGCTTGCTAGCTCGTTAGCTCATTAGCTTGCTAGCTCACTAGCTCGTCAAATAATATCAGCGCGGTCCTGATAGCAGCTTAACAGGGCAAACTCCGGTAAAAGCACGAGAAAAAAAACGGGAACGAGGAGCGATTGATTGGACCGGAACAGGATCAAAGCACACCACAAGCTACGGACTGGATTCATTCACAATGGTTTTGGCCTTTCGCCATGTACTTGAGTTTTCCCATAGGAAAAAAAAAAAGCAATCCGAAGTTGCCGCCGTATAAGTTTAGTTCTGGTTTTCGAGCGATGAGATGAAGCCCTTGGATGACAAACGGTGACCGCCACCTAGTTCGGACTGCGGTAGAGTCACCGTACAACCGGGATGGAACTCACTCAGGTCTGTTTCCAAAGAGAAATGGAAAGTTTTATACAGTATTCCCTCGTTTTCTGCAGTCATTCCCGTCCGTATTGAGTGGATTTCTGCAAAGTAGGAATTTGGAGTGGGCCCAGTATGCCTCAGTTGGAAATTAGACAGCCGGACGTTTTATAACAAATTCCCAGGTCCAAATTTAACAAACGGTCTCAAAACCATTACAAAGAAACCTAAACCAAACCCAAATACCATAAGATGACAACCTCTGCAGTCAAGCACAGTAGATATAAAGCGCTGGAAATAATGACGTCCTGTTGTGGAGACTAATTAAGTGCAGGTGGGCGCTCTCTAGCCACTCCCCTCTAGGAGGGTGTTAGAGTATTAAAATGCCTCACCAAGTACGTTTTACTTTCTGTATTCATTCAATGTTTCAAGTGGTAAGCCTTTATCTTATCATCCATCCATGATCTGCACCGCTTATCCTCAGTAGGGTCGCGGGGGTGCTGGAGCCCATCCTAGCTATTTTCAGGCAGTGGGCAGGGGACACCCTCAACCGCTTGCCAGCCAGACGCAGGGCGTTATCTTATCATACGACCTTCAAAATACAGCTGGTCCATTTTTAACAAAGGGCTCTTGTGAAGATGTGTCTTCCGAACTTTGTCAAGAAATTCCTATCCTAGTGAGTTTCATATTCTATTTTCTTCAATCCATGTTTTTTTCATTCATCCCCGTAGGGAAATGGACACTTCCAGCAGTATCCTTGTGTTGAAAAAAATAAAAATAGGGTAATGTGGGGGTTTAATGTGGGCTTTTACTTCCCCGGGTGGAGTTAAAGAGCCTCATGGCATGAGGGAGAAATGATATTCTTATGAGAGAAGGGAGAGACAATTTAGAAAGGAGAACGTTCTCCTGAACAATGAGTCTACTCTGCTCCTCGAATATAAGTCCATCCAAAAGCTGACTTTCCCTCCATTGAATACTCCGTGTTTCCGTCCGCCATGGTTTGTTGATTTCTACGCTACCCGGAAACCGAGCAACTGCGAGAGATTGATTCATAAATTAATAAATCGAAGGTGGAAGGACACTGAAAAACTTAGTTAAAGTTTATATCCACGTGTTTAACTTTATATCCATTCATCCATCCATTATCTGCTCCGCTTATCCACAGTAGGGTCTTGGGCGTGGTGGAGCCCATCCCAGCTATCTTTGGGCGATGGGCAGGGGACACCCTCAACTGGTTGCCGGCCAATCGCAGGGCACACGGGGACCGACAACTCACTCGGTTGGAATGTGGGAGGAAACCTACATAAGCACAGGGAGAACATGCAAACTCCACACAGGAGGTTCCATCTTATGACCTCAGAACTGTGCCACACACGCGCCAACCACTGCTCCACCGTGCTGCCGTTTTACTTTGGTTGTGGTTGATTTAAGGGTTGATTACAAACTCAATTTTGCTACCACCGTATTTTTGTATGCCTGTCTGTGTTGCGCCCAAAAATGCCCCCCTGCGTGAAAATGTCCTCCCTCGTGCAAACGTGACTAAAACGTGTCTTTGAGGGAATGTAATAGAACAATAAATAAAGCACCTTGCATGCGTGAGGGGGAACATGTTATGCAAGCAGAGAGCACCCGCGCCCCTATAGTGCGGTGCGCCCTGTGTAGTGTTAAACACAGTAATGGTACCAGCTACAGAGACTGCGCCTTTTCACACGGTCCTGAAAATTCCAGTATTCGTCCACAGGACTAATTCGTAGAAGATAATAGATTGACAACGAAGTAATACTGTACTGTCTCTCTAAAAGGAATCAAACCTGAGTGAAAAATCCTCTCAATGGTTTCTTACTCGGATGATAATACCGAATTGTTCGGAACCGCGTCGTAAAATCCGGAAACCGATTTAGAAAAAAAGAGCATTGATTTTCTTTTGGTTGTAGTGCGACGCGAGACGCTCGATAATGGGAGCTCCTCCTTTCGAACTGAAGCTTAATGGTCGTGATGGGTAGCATACGAGATAAACAACATCAACCTGGAAAAGCATCGCCGAGATGTCTGAGATAAAGGAAACATTTCCATCCGTCTCGTTATTTACAGTTCCTATCTGATTGACCGTCTCCTTTCGCGGTTGTCGTACCTTCAGTTCGAGAGTCGGAGATGGGATGCTCCGTCCTAAGAATGTTTCTCTTATTTTGAAAGGCGTGGCCTTCTTCTATCCCATACAGTAGAGCCCCGGGATACCACGGGAATTCGTCATTTTTCCTTAACTTTGGTGTGACGTGACTAAAGCTGGTCTAGTAGAGTAGCGGGTGGATGCAAAGGGGGGTAGGGGGATGGCAGATTTGAATTACATTGTCATGGGCTTAGAAGATTTCCTTGTGGGGCGGGAGTAGCACTCGTCCTGGGACCTAGAGGTCACAGGTTCGATTCTCTAGTCAAATATTGAATTGTCCCTGGGTAAGACACTGAACCCCAAATGCCCTGATAACTAGGTTGACTCCACTATCGGTGTGTGAGTGTGTAAATGGGTAAAGTGTGAAGTACATTGGAGAGCGCATTGGGAGGTCTTCAGTGACTGGTTAAAGCGCTGTATAAATACAGTCCATTTACCATTTTCTTGGTTTAATAGCCTTCTTATTTTTAATAGTCGCGGTCAGTTACAGCAATGAAACCTAACAAGAGTAATATTTAATTTTTTTGTTGATCAAATTTCTTAATAATTACCAGCTTCCTACCCATAATAACCATGATTTTGCTTCTCCCTTTAGCATCATGGCAAAACCTTAGGACCCATAGTGAATAAATACAGTACATAAAGTACAGTATTGTATCACCGTAACATTGTGTAATATTTAGGGCCTACTAAGCAAAAATACATGACTAACATGGAGCTACCGGGAGCTACCCGGCTTCAGCGCTATTAGACAGAGACACTTTAGCCTGTGGGAAGCGGAGAGGAGGCGGACTCGCTATCTACGTGAACACGAGGCGGTGTAACCCTGGGCACAAAGATTTCCATCTGCTGCAGGGACGTCAAACTTTTGGCCTAGCGTGTGACGTCATCCACTCCGCTGTTGCTAAACTACAACACAGCACCCTGAGGCCATCCTGTTAATCTGTTAATAAACAACAAAAGGAAGTGTGAATTTCCCTACGGGGATGAATAAAGTATCTATCTAAATCAGCGGTGTCAAACTCATTTTAACTCATGGCCACACGAAACATTCTGTCGGGGGCCGGACTAGTAGATTGAAGAGAAAGAGAAAGAGGGAGGGAAAAGGAGAGAGAGCGTGAGAAACAAAAGATAAAAAGTTGTGAGAGAGGGGGAAAAGAAAGGGAGAGGAAGAAAGAAATCCAAAGAGAAATAGAAAGACAGAAGGAGAGAAAAGAGAAAGTGCGAAGGATAGGAAGATGGAGAGAGAAAAGGAAAAAAAGGAAGTTAGAGCAAAAGAAGTTAAAAAGACACAGAGAGAGAAAACGACATGGAGCGCGCGCGAGAGAGAGAGAGAGAGAGAGAGAGAGAGAGAGAGAGAGATACAAGTACAGTGTCTTTGTTCGAGGCCCCTGGCTTTTGCCATATTTCAACCTGCAGCTTGTTTTTCTCTTGCGCTTCTCTGAGTGTTGTCTCCAGATCAGGCCCGCAGGCCGCCTGTTTGACAACTGTGCTCTACTGTGTACCGCCGGCCCAAACAACACAGTGCCATCTAGTGGTCGAATATAACCTGGCTTTAAGAAGCACACCAACTTCCGAACTTAACGAAGAGAGAAAGTCATTATGGGAGGTAATTCAGCCATACTAGCTTTTTGTGGGGTGGACGGATCCCAGGGGTCTACTGCATTTGGACTCTCGATCTGTCGGGACATTCTGCTGTCCGTCCTTGTCTCTCTCGACCGATATTGATATCGTTTCCCGCAAAAACCTCCGATCCCTTCGAATATTTTTGGTTGACGTTCGATTACAATTGCTCAAGTGAAGCCACGACAGCTGCCGGATATCTATATTCATATATATTCGTACTCGGATATCGGCGGGGTAAAGTATTGCATTATTATATTGCGTGTGTTTATCGAGAAAACCCAAATGAAAAACACGTCTACAATAAATGACCTTCTCCCTTTTCGATAAAGCGCAAAAACCCCAAAAACGGACGGACCCAATCGCACAAACTCACGAACCAAATATATGGCTTCTAACATTGAGTCAAGGCAGTTCAATCAATGGCGTCTTCTTCTTTTTTTTTCTTTTTTTAGTTGATACAGACACAACCGGACTTTGTGTTCCAGCTCAACTTTGGTTCCAGTAGATACGATGAAGATAATATTTCGTGTTTTTTTTTCGCAAATATTTACAGTCTTATGTAAGATCGACCAGCGGTCTACATTATTTTTTTGAAAGGAAATGAAGAGCAACGTCTTATTTTGCTACCATAACTTCTACGTACGGCGGTGCCTCTGTTTTCGAACGGAATCCCGTCTAGGTCTGAATTTGTTTGAGATCTGAATCGATTTTTCCCATTAGGAATAATGATAAACTAATTAATCCGTTCTTGCCCCTCACAAAAGTCCACTTTTGGACTGAATCTGTTCCAAATGGAGGTCCAATTAGGAATTGTTCCAGATCTGAGTAGATTTTTTTCCATAAGAAATGATGATAAACTAATCAATCCGTTCTTGTCCATAAGAAAAGACCAGTTTCAGGCTGAATCCGTACAAATGGAGGTCTAATCATGATTTGTTCCAGATCTGAATCGATTTTTCCCATTAGGAATAATGATAAATTAATGAATCCGTTCTTGCCCATAAGAAAAGATCAGTTCCAGGCTGAATCTGTTCCAAATGGAGGTCCAAGTAGGGTTTGTTCCAGATCTGAATAGATTTTTCTCATTAGGAATAATGATAAACTAATTAATCCGTTCTTGCCCATAAGAAATGACCAGTTCCATGCTGAATCTGTTCCAAATAGAGGTCCAAGTAGGGTTTGTTCCAGATCTGAACCGATTTTTCCCATTAGGAATAATGATAAACTTATCAATCCGTTCCTGCCCTTCACAAAACTACACTTTTGGACTGAATCCCGACCAAATGTATGTTCAGGTGTGATTTCTTTTCCAGATCTGAATTGAAGTAATGGTCAACTAATTAATCTGTTCTGGCTTCTATGAAAAATCCACTTTGGAACTTAATCTGTCACAAATGGAGGTCCTAGTATGATTTGTTGGAGATCTGAATGGATTTTTCCCATAAGAAATTATGATAAACTAGTCAATCCGTTCTTGCCCATAAGAAAAGACCAGTTTCAAGCTGAATCTGTTCCAAATGGAGGTCCAAGTAGGGTTTGTTCCAGATCTGATTCGATTTTTCCCATTAGGAATAATGATAAACTGATCAATCCGTTCCTGCCCCTCACAAAAGTCCACTTTTGGACTGAATCTGTTCCAAATAAAGGCCCAATTATGATTTGTTCCAGATCTGCATCGATTTTTCCCATTAGGAATAATGATAAACTAATCAATCCGTTCCTGCCCCTCACAAAACTCCACTTATGGATTAAATCTGTTCCAAATGGAGGTCCAGGTATGATTTGTTCCATATATGAATCGATCTTTCCCATAAGAAACAATGGTAAAGTCCTTAATCCGTTCCGGCCCCGATTAAAAATCCACTTACACGCTGAATCTGTTCCGAACGGAGCCCCAGGAATGATTTGTTCCAGGATTGAATAGTTTTTTCACTTAAGAAATAATGGAAAACTCATAAACATGTTCTGGGCTCTATTAAAAATCCACTTTTTTAAAAATTGAACCACAATCTAGTCCTGAACATGGAGATTTATACTATTATACTATATTGATTTATCAAAAATAATAATAATACCTTACTATATATACTTTTTATGAGTTAAATCTGTTTTTGATATTTGACACCTGCAAAAGGAGATTGCATAGGTTGCTGTTTGTCATTTTGGACCATTCTACCTCGCTATTGTTCATTGATTTGACTATTATGCACTGTTGAATCGGACACCTTTAGGGCTGACAAGATTTTTGTAACATAAGAGATTTAATGAAAAGAAAGGGCTCTGGTGAGGAACTTTTAGAACAAGTTGGAATTTCTTATCGGGGGTTTGGGTTCTCTCCTGTTCTCCTTGGAAGTTCAAAATTCATTGGTGTGTTCTCTCCTTATTTTGAGTGTCTACTCAACTACTAACCATTTTTGTAAAATTTAAGGTCGTATGAAAACATTTTCAAGATTTTCCTTTCTAAATCATTGGTTTTCACTCTGGCCTTGTGTTTGCGTCTTCTTAATTCTTCCGGCAATTAACATTATATACGTAGAAGAATGATTCCTTGCCGATTGAGAGCACCTGCGACTGCTAATTGGCGCCAACAGCCGGACAGCTGATTGGCTGATGCTCTCTTTTTGGACCCCGGCTTCCGAGAGAAGGCCGTCAGATCGTTATGCGAACTGTCGCCACCAGCTCAGTAAGCCTGTTCGTCTGACTCTGTTCCTGCCCTGCTTTTCTCTACCTGATCTCTGTTGCCAACCTGTTTCTGGACCTGACTTCGCCCCGTTCTGACCTGTTTTGCCCCGTTACCTGCCTGCTTCCATCGGATTGTGGAAGCAAGCCCTGCTCTCCCTCTTTCCTAATAAAAACGGAGAAAACGAACGCTACTGGGTCCTGTCTCCGTTCCTGGTTCTGGCTTTACGGTATAACCGTTTTTCACTTCTATCGACATACCTCTCTCTACTCGTTCTTGTCCATTTTGTTTAGATCATCTTAAATAGCAAAAACCGGGCGGTTCAGCTTAACTCGGGCTTCGTTTGGAGCTAGGTCAAAAGCGAAAGCATTCTATTTTGGTGGAATTGGTCGGGGTCAAAAAAACGGAGGCACCGCCGACCGCCGTCAACGAAAACTCCCTAAAAACACGTCAACATTGAAAAGGTCATTGTCGTTTGACTTTTTTTCGTCCCTGATTTTCACGTTTTAAGTCCAGCTCCTGCTAGATTGCATTGCATGGATTCTACACAGTATGCGAGAGTACATCGTTTTCTAAATATCTGGACAGTAAAGACAGCGATATACAGTAGGTGTTTGGAAGCAGAGTGGAAGGGGCGGTACTAAGAATCCAGGGGCCGGCACAGTAGTCCAGACCCTCCTGGTTTACTCATTGTATAGACTAGAAGTCCCGAGACACAGGCGTCTCCTTCGGATCCGGGCCAGACCGCTGTTGGTGCCAGCAACAGCCTCTTTGGTCATCTGGACTGACCCAAAACAAACACCTAGAAAAAAGGCCTCTCTTCTCAAAAGGTCACAAGTTGGAAGACAGCCGAGATCTGGCAGAGTCTAGCTCCGGAAGGCTGACGACGGACTCTTTTTGGGGGGCCGCAGGGTCCTGGGGTCCTGATCCAGCGGCAACAGACCCCGTTGCAGCGGGACCACTCGGAGGAGGCGCGGAGGCGAAGGCTACTCTCGGTGGAGCGCCGGCAGACCTCCCCACCCCTGAGGGTCCGGGTAGGTTGGGGTGCGAGGGGCCGATGGAGGTGTCGGAGGTGCGTGTAGGGGAGCTGGGGGCCGCAGCTGGGGGACCCCCTTCCTGGGGAAGGGAAGGCTGGGAAGCAGATAACGCTCGGGTATCCTGGCTCAAGCTCCCCGTGTGGAGGGAGTGGGTGCTCTTGTGCCTCTGCTGGGTCTGTGTGGGGCTGGGGACGTGGTGCTGGACTAAAGACAGCTGGGACCCCGAGGGCCCCACGCTGGCCATGTACTGAAAAGTCCGCCCCCCTGTAGGAGCCGCTAAGGGACTTTGGACGGGCGGGCTGGAAATGGCGGATCCGAACGCTCCTCCGAACGTCTGAGGGGCTTGGAGAGGCGACATTGAGACCGGGCTCTGTAAGCTCTGCATCACCTGGAACCTCCGGACCATTCGAGGGGACTGTAAAGTTCCCGGTCCGACCAACGGGTTGCCCATTTGAGGACAGAAGCTCATGGCCACGGCCTGCTGGAGGCTGGCGATGGCAGAACCGGACTGCGACTGTCCCGGGGGAGCGAAGATCCCGCCGATGGACGGCGTCATGGACATGGCCCGTGGCCGTTGCAGGTCCACCAGTTTCACCATCTCCCGGTCGTACTTGACGATCTCCTGGATCATCTCGTTCTCGTGGTTGTTGAAGACGCCCGAGTTGAGATCGTGCTGGACTTTGTGCATCAGTATGGAGTTCTTTTTACCTGGAGACACAGACGACATGGAGTATACAGTGCCTGGTCAGAAGATCCCGACCCCTTGAATTTTTCGCCACTTCTCAGGTTTCGAACTAAGATCGAAAAATTCAAGGGGGCCGAATACTTTCAAAAGGTACTTTATGTTCTAACACATGGCCTTCAAAGATTTACAAGGTTTTGCTGGACTAGAATCTGTTCCCTACATACGTAAGCCCTTTATTTGTACAGTGGTGCCTCAGCTTTCAAATGCCTCCAACCTCTTCTTACCGGACTCTCGACCCGTTTTTTGCTCCCGTCTGCCCCCGGCTTCGACCCGTTTCGTGAAATTTGCCTTTACTTTCGACCGAATTTCAGCTTCTGTATGAGCCAATAGAGCACAGGTGTCAAACAGGCGGCCCGCGGGCTGGATCAGGCCCGTTAAGGGATTGAATCCGGCCCGCGAGACAACGCTCAGAGAAGCGCAAGAGAAAAACAAGCTGCAGATTGAAATATGTCCAAATATGTCCAGGCGCCTCTCACAAAGACACTGTACTTGTATTTATTTCTCTCTCTCTCTCTCTCTTTCTTTTCTCCCACTCTGTCTCTTTCACTGTGTCTGTCTTTTTCTCTTCCTTTGTTGCTCTTTGTCTCTTTCTCTCTCTGTCTTTTAAATTCTTTTGCTCTAACTTCCTTTTTTTCTTTTCTCTCTTTTCTCTTTCCTCTCCTTCTGTTTTTCTATTTCTCTTTGGATTTCTTTCTTCCTCTCCCTTTTTTTTCCCCCCTCTCTCACGACTTTTTATCTTTTGTTTCTCACGCTCTCTCCCTCTCTCTCTTTCTTTGTACCGCCCTCTCTCCTTTTCCCTCCCTCTTTCTCTTATTTCTCGATCTCTCTTTTTCTTTCTCTTTCATCTACTCGTCCGGCCCCCGAGTTCAAATGAGTTTGACACCCCTGTTCTAAACAAAGCTGAGTAAAAGGAAGGCAATCGGGTCCCGTCTCCGTTCCCGGTCCGTAACACGATCGTGACTTCCGATGGGAAAAATGAATTCGGACCACAACGTCCAACCTGAGAGCTAGGGCACCACTGTCCTGGTTTTTTGATTCTTGGGGGTTCCCGTCCCGCTTTCGTACCTATCCGATCCAAACGATCGATAGCCACGGTCTCGAAAGCTCTCCTCATCATGGGATATTCCTCCAGAACATCGTTGAAATCGTCCACCGACAGCGAGTAGAGCCGACAGTAGGTCTCGGCCCGGACGCTGGCCGTCCGTCGACCCCTCGTCAGCAAACAGATTTCTGAAACCAAAAAAATCCCAACAATCTTCCCTGTCATTTTCCTTACTTTACCGAGATATTCATTTCTTTTTTTCTGATATATTTTGTCGCATAATATTAACATTTTTCGGGGTTTATTGAGTCGGTTGTAAGATACAGAACTGTTCTTAATCACATTTTTAGTGGAAATACAATGTTGGCAACAAGATTCACTTAAATACAGTACCGTATTTTCCGCACTATAAGGCGCACCTAAAAGCCTTTATTTTTTTTAAAAGCTGACCATGCGCCTTTTAATACAGTGCGCCTTATATATGGATCAATATTAAGTCGCAAAGTCTTGCAACTAACTTGCAGCCGCCGACTCGATTTTCCCCCGAACGCCAAGTCGTCCGCGGTGTATACTGGGATTTATATACCGGCGTTTCATTGGCTAACCAATGTGTCAATTATCATTTGAATCGATCACTATTGGCTAAAGTTATTCAGAGGTCAAGAGGCGGATCCTTTTTATCATTTACAGGCTGGCATTGGCTTGAACGGCAAAACAAAGCCTGCAATTGGCCGAAAAAGATGAACGCGTATAGCACGTGGCTGACGGCATAGAGAAAGCATTTTTTTCTATTCTGTATTTGTAAATATTTTACTCTCCTGGATTTACTAAACTTACGGATATAAGAGGACCACGGCTGCACATTATTATGAACACAACGACTTCGGTGAGCTACTCCGGCTATATATTTTCTCTGTATCTTATTTTAGACTGAACTCAATGTTTCTGTGATAAGCGGTGCAGATCATGGATGGAATGGAGTGTCTATTTTTAAATTCAACTCAATTCCAAGTGTTTATTGTCATATGCACAGTAAAGTTGCGAGCGAAAAAGAAAATAGAAACTAAGGAATGGTTGGCATTTCTTGAATCCCAAGACGAATGATATTTGGAACGATGCATTTGAGTGACATCGTACGGACACCGCATCCGCACGTGTTCTCGACACGTATTTGCGTCTTTGCAAGCTTTGGGAATGTTAAGGGGGTAAGAAGTTGGACTGAACTATCTGACTGTTTTGTCCACGTTCCCATTGTAGCGCCTTATAATCCGGTGCGTCTTATGTATTTAAAAAATAGGACCAAAAACTATTTTTTCGGGGTGCGCCCTATAACCCGGTGCGCCTTATAGTGCAGAAAATATGGTAATTGGAAATTACTTTGAATGCAAGACAAACTTTTTTCTTTTTTCGGTGTTTTTTTTTCTACTTTTTTTTTTAATTCCTTTAAAAAAAATTTCATTGTGTTTATTTTTTTCCAAGCTGTTACTTTTTTCTTTTTGTTCTCTATTTACTTTTTTCCTACATTTCTTTCTTTTCTTTTTTTTCTGGCTTTTTTCTAATTTTTTCCTTTTTATTTTCTCTTCCTTTTGTTTCTTTTTGTCTCAGCTTTTCACTACTTTTTCATTTTGGTATTTTTTTCTTTTTTGTTCTATTCCCCCCTTCTTTTAAGTCATTTTGTGCATCATTTTACTTAATATTTGGTCGTGTAGGGATGAAAGAAGCGAAAACAACCTGAAGAGCCGTTTAGGACCCGAAAGAGCCGGTTCCTTTTTAGTGAGTCGAGCCAAAGAAGCCGGTTCTCTACTAACTTTACTCAACTTTGTTCTACTTCGACTCTACTTCAAAATACCGCATTTTGGACACAACGTCAGGGGAACCCGTGTATTTTGACCTTCATGCACTGTCACTTTGACTTAAGTCGCTTCTTAATGAGTCATTTTGAGCCCTGATTTTTGTGCGCCGGCTACATTTTCTTGTTTTGTTTGTTTATTTGTTAGTTTATTCAACCAATAATCTTCACATAAAAATCATCGGAAATCGTCTCGTTGTCTGGGCTCGGTGAGAATTTTAGAATTGAACAACATTCCGAATATAAAACGAAAAACAGAATCTACAATTATTAAAAATTCGGACAGCACTCGGGAAAAAACCTAACCGATTGCGCACGCGCGCAGCTTAGAGGGAACGGCGTTCCCGAAGGATCCGGGTCGTAGAGCGCTACCGCGCTCACCTCCGAAATAGGATCCGTCGGAAAGTTTCATGGCCAGCGTCCCTTTGGTGATGACGCTGCAGACGCCGTGCTGGATGAAGTACATCTTCTTGCCGATGGTTCCTTCCCGGATGATGTAATCGTGCGGTTGGAAGACTTCGAAGTGAAGTTGGGTCAACATGGCCGTCACGAAGTTGGGCTCGGCGTTGGCGAACAGAGGCATGGAGGCCACCAGCTTGCGGCAGTTGAAGTTGACGATTTCCTTGAAGGGGGGAAGCACCGTCACAAAATGTCGAGATTTCATATCGTACATATACTTATTTAGTAGTTATGAATTGCTGTGAAGAAGTAGAACGGACTCTTCCCGATTCCTGTCTTTTTTCTATGAAGCCAATTTGAATACCGAACGGAGACAACCCGAAAAAATCAGAAATGCACTTTTCAAATGTTGCTTGCATTGATCAAGGCAAACACAATATAAACCTACCTACCTATCTAGACATCTATCTATCTAGACATCTTTCTATCTAGACATCTCTATCTAGACATCTATCTATCTAGACATCTAGACATCTATCTAGACATCTATCTATCTGGACATCTTTCCATCTAGACATCTATCTATCTAGACATCTTTCTATCTAGACATCTCTATCTAGACATCTATCTATCTAGACATATATCTAGACATCTATCCATCTAGACATCTATCTATCTATCTAGACATCTATCTATCTAGACATCTATCTATCTCTATCTAGACTTCTATCTAGACATCTATCTATCTATCTCTATCTAGATCTATCTAGTCTTCTCTATCCAGACATCTATATCTAGACATCTATCTCTATCTAGACATCTATCTAGACATCTATCTATCTAGACATCTTTCCATCTAGACATCTATCTATCTAGACATCTTTCTATCTAGACATCTCTATCTAGACATCTATCTATCTAGACTTCTATCTAGACATCTATCTATCTATCCCTATCTAGACATCTATCTATCTAGACTTCTATCTATCTCTATCTAGACATCTATCTATCTATCTTTATCTATCTAGACATCTATCTATCTATCTCTATCTATCTAGACATCTATCTATCTAGACATCTTTCCATCTAGACATCTATCTATCTAGACATCTTTCTATCTAGACATCTCTGTCTAGACATCTATCTATCTAGACTTCTATCTAGACATCTATCTATCTATCCCTATCTAGACATCTATCTATCTAGACTTCTATCTATCTCTATCTAGACATCTATCTATCTATCTTTATCTATCTAGACATCTATCTATCTATCTCTATCTATCTAGACATCTATCTATCTCTATCTAACTAGACATCTATCTATCTATCTCTATCTATCTAGACATCCATCTATCTATCTAGACATCTATCCATCTAGATATTTATCTATCTATCTATCTACCTACCTACCTATCTACCTATCCGCCTGCCTGCCAGCCAATTTCCCAACAAAAGATAACATAAAACCGTCAGCGCGGTCGGACTCACCTCCCGGAGGGGCTCACTCAGTTCTCCCAGAATGCTCTCTTCGTCAAACATCTTGCCCTGGTATCGGTGCTCGTAGTAATCGTGGATCTTCTGGCGGAAGTCGGCGGGGAGTTTGTGAAAAGACATGTACTGCTCCACTTGTTTGTACTGTGAAGAAATGGGACGGGTTGGACAAGGTCAGTGCTGTAGTTTGGGAACACAAACCGAATCGCATGAAATTTCAACCCAGGTGACAGGCAATGTTCCCTCTAAGCTGCGTGTGTACGCAATGGCGCACTACACAGAGCTTTTCCGCGCACAAGAAAATCGAGCCGGCGCACAAAAATCAGGGCTCCAAATTGCTAGTTAAGAAGCGAATGAAGTCAAAGTTACAGTGCAAGAAGGTAAAAATACACCACGCTGTGTTCTAAATGCGGTATTTTGAAGTCAAGGTCGAAGTAGAACGAAGTTGAGTAAAGTCAGTAGAGTTTTTCGAGAACCGGCTTCTTCGGCTCGGCTCACTAAAAAGAAACGGCTCTTTCGGGTCCTAAACGGCTCTTCGGGTTGTTTTTGCTTCTTTCATCCCAACATGACCAAATATGATGTAAAATGATGCACAAAATGACTTAAAGGAAGGGGGGAATAGAACAAAAAAGAAAAAAATACCAAAATGAAAGAGCAGTGAAAAGCTGAGAAAAAAACAAAACAAAAGGAGAGGAAAAGAGAAAAAAAGAGCAGGAAAATTTCAGAAAAAAAGAAAGAAGAAAATAAAGGGAAAAAAGGTAATAGAGAACAAAAAAGCAAGAAAAAAGTAACAGCTAGGAAAAAATCAACACAATGGGATTTTTTTTTAAATAATTAAAAAAAAAGAGAAAAAAACAGGGAAAAGAGGAAAAAGTTTGTGTTGCATTCAAATAATTTCCAATGATATAGAGTCAGGGCAGCACGGCGTCGCAGTGGGTAGCGCGTGTGCGGCACAGTTCTAAGGTCTTGGGAACCTCCTGTGTGGGTTCAAATCCAGCTACTGGACTTACTGTGCAGAGTTTGCATGTTCTCCCCGTGCTTGCGTGGGTTTCCTCCGGGCACTCCGGTTTCCTCCCACATTCCAAAAAACCATGCGTTTCAGGTGAATTGGCCGGTCCAAATTATCCCTAGGTGTGAATGAGCGAGCGTGTTGTCTGTCCCTGTGTGCCCTGCGATTGGCTGGCAACCGGTTCAGGGTGTCCCCTGCCCACTGCCCGAAGATTGCTGGGATGGGCTCCAGCACCCCCGCGACCCTACTGAGGATAAGCGGTGCAGCTAATGAGATGAGATGAGATGAGATATCGAGTCAATCTAGTTGCCAACATTGTACTTCCACTAAAAAATGTCATTAAATACAATTGTGTATCGTGCAACCGACTCAATAAGCCCCCAAAAATGTTAGTATTATGCGACAAAAGATACCAGGAAAAAAAAGAAAACAAAACAAATGCCGGAAACTCAGCAAAATGTAACTTGATGTCAAGTTTTGGTCATGTTTGATATTGATTTAGTTGCCACGCTTGGGATTGCTGTTGCTCACTGTTGTTTCAAGCGCTGCTCACCGACTTTGTGTGAACGCTCAGACCCCTAAGGAAAATGACAGGGAAGATTGGTGTCAGGAATCACTTTTAGCAATATAAGGATATTTTCTTGCAAACTGCAAGTTCCATCTTATGTCAAGAAGTTCAACAACTCTCAAGACTGATAAACAGGACATTGTCCAAAATGCCAAAACACAGCGCCCTCGAATGGTTGATAATCAGAAATTGTGCAAACGATGGAAAAATAACAGAAACTGCAGCTACACAAAAAACATAAACAACTTGCTTGAAAATTTCTCCGACACGCTATTGTTGGACTGTAGAATTGGTGATCTCATGATGGTGTCTAGAATATTGTGCCATTAAAAAAATTTGAGGAAAAAGTTGCTTTCTGGCCTCTGATTTAGATAGATAGATAGGGAAATTCACACTTCCAGCAGTATCCTTTTGTTGTTTATGAACAGATGAACAGGATGGCCTCGGGGTGCTGTGTTGTAGTTTAGCCACAGCGGAGTGGATGACGTCACACGCTAGGCCAAAAGTTCGACGTCCCTGCAGCAGATGGAAATCTTTGTGCCCAGGGTTACACCGCCTCGTGTTCACGTAGATAGCGAGTCCGCCTCCTCTCTGCTTCCCGCAGGCTTTTGTGTCTCTGTCTAATAGCGCTGAAGCCGGGTAGCTCCGGGTAACTCCATGTTAGTCATGTATTTTTGCTTAGTAGGCCCTAAATATTACACAATGTTACGGTGATACAATACTGTACTTTATGTACTGTATTTATTCACTATGGGTCCTAAGGTTTTGCCATGATGCTAAAGGGAGAAGCAAAATCATGGTTATTATGGGTAGGAAGCTGGTAATTATTAAGAAATTTGATCAACAAAAAAATTAAATATTACTCTTGTTAAGTTTCATTGCTGTAACTGACCGCGACTATTAAAAATAAGAAGGCTATTAAACCAAGAAAGTGGTAAATGGACAGCGCTTTAACCAGTCACTGAAGACCTCCCAATGCGCTCTCCAATGTACTTCACACTTTACCCATTTACACACTCACACACCGATAGTGGAGTCAACCTAGTTATCAGGGGCATTTGGGGTTCAGTGTCTTACCCAGGGACAATTCAATATTTGACTAGAGAATCGAACCTGTGACCTCTAGGTCCCAGGACCACCTTGAGTCCGCCTCTTCTCCACTTCCCGCGGGTTTTTTTGTCTCTGTCTGCCCTAACAGCGCTATAGCCGGGTAGCTCCGGGTAGCTCCACATTAGCGTCCGGGATGCTAGACGTGAGCGAGCCAGGTTTCCGTAAAACACCGCAAACTGCACTCCCTGTACGCTTTGATGCTTTTCACCAGCACAGTCAGTTCGTCGGTCTTATTTGGTAGAGAGTTCACATTTCCCATGATTACGGACGGTACCGAAGACTTATAACGCCGCTAGCCGCTTAGCTAGCTCCGGCTCTGCATCCACGATAGGGCCCCCTCATCACGCCTGTACGAGAATTCTTCAGGGCAAGAAGTTGATTCCTCGAATAAACGCATTTTTGTGCGTTAAAACCCATAACCATAGGATAGAAAGTCATCTAAAGTGTAGTTGTCAAACGGGACGAAAAACACCGAAGATAGAAGCAGACACTTCAAACAAGAAATCACAAAAAGAGCGAAATAACAAGGAGCTGCTGGAAAGGCTGCCGCTCACGGCGGCGCCTATGATGTTCTAATGTTTGACCAACATTCTGATCACCCAAAGTCCAACAAACACCCAAAGGACAACAGAAGAAAACAACGTTTCTTCCACAAAATCATCGCAAATGGAATCATCTGCATTAAAGGGAAACTCCCAAAACTTGCCTTAGGACAAGTTGGGCCAGCCCTGATCTGGACGTTCAAGCTAATAGGATCCATTCTGCTCTTTCATCTGTCTTTGCAAGGAATCAAATTAGCTCATGTCGAGGAACTGTTCTGCTAAAATACTCTCATGAATAATAAAAGATTCCCATCCATCTATTTTTTATCGCGCTTGTCCTCAGTTGGGTCCTTAGCTGGAGTTTGTCCGGCCAACTTGGGTGAGAGCTGGAGTACAAAACCAACTGCTTGCCAGTTTTACTACAACATAATTTAAAGCTACTGCTCTTCGGGATTAAAATGAGACAGTTTGGGTGGCTAGGGCATCTGGAAAGGATGCCTCCTGTACTCCTTCGGTAGGTGTTCAAGGATGTCCACACCAGCAGGAGGCCTAGGGTACAACCCAGGAGACGTTAGGCTGTACTGGGAACCCCCCTCGAGATCTTGTTGAAGGAACTGAACAAAGTGGCTGGGGACAGGGAGGTCTGCGCTTCCCTACTCAGGCTACTGCAACCAACTCAAAATAATTGATGGATGCATCCATCAACTATAATTCGATTATTTGAAGTCTGGTCTCAGTGGAAAAAGGCTTAGTAGAAAAAACCCAGACCAGCCTGTATCACTTACTTAACATGTTCAGCTGGAGTCAAAAAGGTGACTCCCTCGGGGAAGTTCTCATACTTTTATCCTCATGTTCAGAAGATTGTATTGGAACCAGCCCTGGGGACGCCAAAGGCTTCTGTTGAAGGAGCTAGGAGTGGCTGGGGATGAGGTCTGAGTTTCCCTGATGGGGCAGCTGCCCCCTGTAAACTGACCATGGATAAGCAAAAAAGGATGGATGGATCCAACTATGTTATGATTATTCAAGGTCTGGTTGCGAAGGCAGGAACCTTAGTCTGAAAACCCGGACCTCCCTGTCCCCAGCTACTTCGTAAAGCTCTTACAAAGTATCCTAAGGTGTTCTCAGGGCAGGCGAGAGACATGGTCTCCTGGGGTCTCTACAAGGTATCCGAACCGTTCCTAAGAAACATGACCTAGGTTTTCTTCAGGGACTCCTATCTGTGCCACAACCCTGGAACACGTCCCCAGGGAGACATTTAAACACTTCCCAGGCTGGCTGGTTGAACATAGTCTCTACTGTGTTGTGAGTCATCCTCAGGGCTCCAAGGAGATGACCAAAATGCATCTGAATCGTTTCCATGCCAGCCAAGGAACAATGTCTCACTACTGTGTCCTGGGTTGTCCTCAGGGCCTCCTGAGAATGTGACATGTTGAGAACACCTCACCAAGGAACCGTCCTGCAGGCATCCGAACTGTTTCTAAGCCACCTAAGAAACATACCCTGGGTTCTCCCCAGGGACTCCTATCTGTGCCACAACCCTGGAACACGTCCCCAGGGAGACATTTAAACACTTCCCAGGCTGGCTGGCTGAACATAGTCTCTACTGTGTTGTGAGTCATCCTCAGGGCTCCAAGGAGATGTCCAAAAAGCATCCGAACCGTTTCCATGCCGGCCAAGGAACAAAGTATCCCTACTGTGTCCTGGGTTGTCCTCAGGGCCTCCTGAGAATGTGACATGTCGAGAACACCTCACCAAGGAACCGTCCTGCAGGCATATGAGCCTAATCTTTCCTAGAAGTCGATTTAGAAATAGTATTCGAAATGAGTAGCAAGATGGACTCGTGATTAACTTGCCTTTCTCACATCTGAGAGGTCCCTGGTCCCAATCCAATCTTTGAACAAAGACAATCCTGGACCCGATTTTGTCCAGATGAGACTAAGTATCTTCCCGAGTGAGTCACCTTCTAGCTGAAGATGTTAAGCATGTCACGGGTCTGACTGGAGACGAAAGGTGCTGATTGGGGGCAAAACTGAGGTGTCGAGCACCACCCGATGACGTGCTGCCGTGATTTATTTCTAGCCACAGCGAGACCAGAGGTGGGTAGAGTAGCCAGAAAATCCTGAAGTAAAAGTACTGTTACTTTAGAATAATAATACTCAAGTAAAAGTAAAAGGAGTAAAGCATTTTATACATTTGACTATAAAGGATTTTATACGATTGACTACAAGTTACATGTATTTATTTTCTGACTGTGCTTTAATTCAATGTACAATAAAAAGTCAGGGCAGGCTGTATGGAATGCATAAGTGGCAGATGTTTTGTCTAGAACACTTCTGATAACAAGAGGCAGGAGGAAATATGAATACATTTTTTTGGTTTAACATATATGCTCTGCTCTTCTACTGTACCATTAACCTTCACAGACATTTTGGGTTGTTGCTAATAGAACCTGTTTAGCATAACAGACTATGACTCCCCATTTCCCGTAAAATAAAAAGCTTGTGCGAGAACGTCACGCGTTTGGGTCCTGATTCTGTTCCGGTTCCTGACATCAAGGCGGCAAAGAACAATAACCGCTGTCCCCGATTCTCAGCGGACTCGTCAGACCGCAGAAGAAGTTTCAGAGGGAAGCGAGCAATTAGCCGATGTGTCACTGCAGCCGCCGCCGGGGGACAAAGACCCAAACGCAGAGAAAAGGACGTCCAAAATGACGTATGTGGCAGCTCCACTCTTTGTTTCCACTTCCTTTGACTTGGTCCCCCCCCCCTCCGCCCCCCCTTGCATCCGCATCGGAAATTCTAATTCCGGCTCATCCCGAACGGCCGCGGGAATGTATAATTCATCGACCGGCTTCCGGTTAAATCGTCTCGTTATCTTATGAAGCGCGATCGGCAAAAACGGGAACATCAGTCGGCCTTTGTCTGGTCTTGACTCGGGAGGCAGGGATGAGGTTTTCGGGGTGGGGGGGTCTTGCCTTTCGCAAAGCCTCTCGAACCAGCTGAAGGACCACCAAAGGAGACCGATACTATTTTTGAACATCATAAGAAAGTTCTACGAGAAAAAGAAAACGGTTGACTTTTATCCTAGAGGAAGCGAATGGTCTGTTGAAGAGATGGGAATTCCGATTCTGTCATCTCTAATAGCAAACAAAGGCTACTGTACCAAATATTAACATTCATTTTCTCAGGTGGGCAGCACGGCGGCGCAGTGGTTAGGTCTTGGGAACCTCCTTTGTGGGTTCAAATCCAGCTACTGGACTTACTGTGCAGAGTTTGTATGTTCTCCCCGTGCTTGCGAGGGTTTCCTCCGGGCACTCCGGTTTCCTCCCACATTCCAAAAACATGCATTTCAGGTGAATTGGCCGGTCCGAATTGTCCCTAGGTGTGAATGAGCGAGCGAGTTGTCTGTCCCTGTGTACCCTGCGATTGGCTGGAAACCAGTTGAGGGTGTCCCCTGCCCACTGCCCGAAGATTGCTGGGATGGGCTCCAGCACCCCCACGACCCTACTGAGGATAAGCGGTGCAGCTAATGAGATGAGATGGGATTTTCTCAGGTGTTCAAATACTTATTTGCAGCCGTATCACACAAATCAATCGTTAAAAATAATGCCCTGAGATTTCTGGATTTTTCTTTTTAGTTTATCTCTCTCACAGTAGACATGCACCTACGATGAAAATTTCAGACCCCTCCGTGATTTCTAAGAGGGAGAAATAGCAAAATAGCAAGGTGTTCAAATACTTGTTTTCTTCACTGTAAATCTCATCTCATTAGCTACACCGCTTATCCTCAGTAGGGTCGCGGGGTGCTGGAGCCCATCCCAGCAATCATCGGGCAGTGGGCAGGGACACCCTGAACTGGTTGCCAGCCAATCGCAGGGCACACAGGGACAGACAACTCACTCGCTCAGTCACACCTAGGGACAATTTGGACCGGCCAATTCACCTGAAATGCATGTCTTTGGAATGTGGGAGGAAACCCACGCCAGCACGGGGAGAACATACAAACTCCGAACAGTAAGGATTTGAACCCACACAGGAGGTTCCCAAGACCTTAGAACTGTGCCGCACACGCGCTATCCACTGCGCCGCCGTGCTGCCCAGTCCAGTATATATAGTTTAGGTGCAACACCAACAGACCCTGTTTTGGCTGTAAATCGTGAATTTATCCTTTATATGAAATTCATTGTCTAGATCAGGGGT
>NC_142349.1:73021449-73152383 GCF_059441175.1 Urocampus carinirostris | reverse complement strand
CCTTGGTGGTCTAGTGGCTAGGATCCAGCACTTTCACTGCTGTGGCCTGGGTTCGATTCCAGGTCAGGTCTATTATTATAGACGGAAAGACAGAAAATTCTTATTGGAGAAAGCATTGAAAGAGGTTCCTTTTATAGAATGGATTTGACGACAGTCAACTTTTTTTCTAGTAAAGTCCTTGGTGGTCTAGTGGCTAGGATTCAGCACTTTCACTGCTGTGGCCTGGGTTCGATTCCAGGTCAGGGAAACTGTTACACGCAGATAGAAAATTCCTCTTGAGGAATTGGAATGAACATTGAAAGAGGTTCCTTTTTCTAGAATGGGTTTTCCGACAGTCAACTTTTTTTCTAGTAAAGTCCTTGGTGGTCTAGTGGCTAGGATCCAGCACTCTCACTGCTGTGGCCCGGGTTCGATTCCCGGTCAGGTCTATTATAATAGACGGAAAGACAGAAATTTTTTTATCGGAGAAAGCATTGAAAGAGGTTCCTTTTATAAAATGGATTTGACGACAGTCAACTTTTTTCTAGTAAAGTCCTTGGTGGTCTAGTGGCTAGGATCCAGCACTCTCACTGCTGTGGCCCGGGTTTGATTCCCGGTCAGGGAAACTATGACAGACAGACAGACAGACAGACAGACAGACAGACAGACAGACAGACAGACAGACAGACAGACAGACAGACAGACAGACAGACAGACAGACAGACAGACAGACAGACAGACAGACAGACAGACAGACAGACAGACAGACAGACAGACAGACAGACAGACAGACAGACAGACAGACAGACAGACAGACAGACAGACAGACAGACAGACAGACAGACAGACAGACAGACAGACAGACAGACAGACAGACAGACAGACAGACAGACAGACAGACAGACAGACAGACAGACAGACAGACAGACAGACAGACAGACAGACAGACAGACAGACAGACAGACAGACAGACAGACAGACAGACAGACAGACAGACAGACAGACAGACAGACAGACAGACAGACAGACAGACAGACAGACAGACAGACAGACAGACAGACAGACAGACAGACAGACAGACAGACAGACAGACAGACAGACAGACAGACAGACAGACAGACAGACAGACAGACAGACAGACAGACAGACAGACAGACAGACAGACAGACAGACAGACAGACAGACAGACAGACAGACAGACAGACAGACAGACAGACAGACAGACAGACAGACAGACAGACAGACAGACAGACAGACAGACAGACAGACAGACAGACAGACAGACAGACAATTCTTATTGGAGAAAGCATTGAAAGAGGTTCCTTTTATAGAATGGATTTGACGACAGTCAACTTTTTTTCTAGTAAAGTCCTTGGTGGTCTAGTGGCTAGGATCCAGCACTTTCACTGCTGTGGCCTGGGTTCGATTCCAGGTCAGGAAAACTGTTACACGCAGATAGAAAATTCCTCTTGAGGAATTGGAAAGAAAATTGAAAGATGTTCCTTTTTCTAGAATGGGTTTTCCGACAGTCAACTTTTTTCCTGTTCATTCCCTGATGGACTAGTGGCTAGGATCCAGCACTCTCACTGCTGTGGCCCGGGTTCGATTCCCGGTCAGGTCTATTATAATAGACGGAAAGACAGAAAATTCTTATTGGAGAAAGCATTGAAAGAGGTTCCTTTTTCTAGAATGGGTTTTCCGACAGTCAACTTTTTTTCTAGTAAAGTCCTTGGTGGTCTAGTGGCTAGGATCCAGCACTTTCACTGCTGTGGCCTGGGTTCGATTCCAGGTCAGGTCTATTATTATAGACGGAAAGACAGAAAATTCTTATTGGAGAAAGCATTGAAAGAGGTTCCTTTTATAGAATGGATTTGACGACAGTCAACTTTTTTTCTAGTAAAGTCCTTGGTGGTCCTAGTGGCTAGGATTCAGCACTTTCACTGCTGTGGCCTGGGTTCGATTCCAGGTCAGGAAAACTGTTACACGCAGATAGAAAATTCCTCTTGAGGAATTGGAAAGAAAATTGAAAGATGTTCCTTTTTCTAGAATGGGTTTTCCGACAGTCAACTTTTTTCCTGTTCATTCCCTGATGGACTAGTGGCTAGGATCCAGCACTCTCACTGCTGTGGCCCGGGTTCGATTCCCGGTCAGGTCTATTATAATAGACGGAAAGACAGAAAATTCTTATTGGAGAAAGCATTGAAAGAGGTTCCTTTTTCTAGAATGGGTTTTCCGACAGTCAACTTTTTTTCTAGTAAAGTCCTTGGTGGTCTAGTGGCTAGGATCCAGCACTTTCACTGCTGTGGCCTGGGTTCGATTCCAGGTCAGGTCTATTATTATAGACGGAAAGACAGAAAATTCTTATTGGAGAAAGCATTGAAAGAGGTTCCTTTTATAGAATGGATTTGACGACAGTCAACTTTTTTTCTAGTAAAGTCCTTGGTGGTCTAGTGGCTAGGATTCAGCACTTTCACTGCTGTGGCCTGGGTTCGATTCCAGGTCAGGGAAACTGTTACACGCAGATAGAAAATTCCTCTTGAGGAATTGGAATGAACATTGAAAGAGGTTCCTTTTTCTAGAATGGGTTTTCCGACAGTCAACTTTTTTTCTAGTAAAGTCCTTGGTGGTCTAGTGGCTAGGATCCAGCACTCTCACTGCTGTGGCCCGGGTTCGATTCCCGGTCAGGTCTATTATAATAGACGGAAAGACAGAAATTTTTTTATCGGAGAAAGCATTGAAAGAGGTTCCTTTTATAAAATGGATTTGACGACAGTCAACTTTTTTCTAGTAAAGTCCTTGGTGGTCTAGTGGCTAGGATCCAGCACTCTCACTGCTGTGGCCCGGGTTTGATTCCCGGTCAGGGAAACTATGACAGACAGACAGACAGACAGACAGACAGACAGACAGACAGACAGACAGACAGACAGACAGACAGACAGACAGACAGACAGACAGACAGACAGACAGACAGACAGACAGACAGACAGACAGACAGACAGACAGACAGACAGACAGACAGACAGACAGACAGACAGACAGACAGACAGACAGACAGACAGACAGACAGACAGACAGACAGACAGACAGACAGACAGACAGACAGACAGACAGACAGACAGACAGACAGACAGACAGACAGACAGACAGACAGACAGACAGACAGACAGACAGACAGACAGACAGACAGACAGACAGACAGACAGACAGACAGACAGACAGGACAGACAGACAGACAGACAGACAGACAGACAGACAGACAGACAGACAGACAGACAGACAGACAGACAGACAGACAGACAGAGACAGACAGACAGACAGACAGACAGACAGACAGACAGACAGACAGACAGACAGACAGACAGACAGACAGACAGACAGACAGACAGACAGACAGACAGACAGACAGACAGACAGACAGACAGACAGACAGACAGACAGACAGACAGACAGACAGACAGACAGACAGACAGACAGACAGACAGACAGACAGACAGACAGACAGACAGACAGACAGACAGACAGACAGACAGACAGACAGACAGACAGACAGACAGACAGACAGACAGACAGACAGACAGACAGACAGACAGACAGACAGACAGACAGACAGACAGACAGACAGACAGACAGACAGACAGACAGACAGACAGACAGACAGACAGACAGACAGACAGACAGACAGACAGACAGACAGACAGACAGACAGACAGACAGACAGACAGACAGACAGACAGACAGACAGACAGACAGACAGACAGACAGACAGACAGACAGACAGACAGACAGACAGACAGACAGACAGACAGACAGACAGACAGACAGACAGACAGACAGACAGACAGACAGACAGACAGACAGACAGACAGACAGACAGACAGACAGACAGACAGACAGACAGACAGACAGACAGACAGACAGACAGACAGACAGACAGACAGACAGACAGACAGACAGACAGACAGACAGACAGACAGACAGACAGACAGACAGACAGACAGACAGACAGACAGACAGACAGACAGACAGACAGACAGACAGACAGACAGACAGACAGACAGACAGACAGACAGACAGACAGACAGACAGACAGACAGACAGACAGACAGACAGACAGACAGACAGACAGACAGACAGACAGACAGACAGACAGACAGACAGACAGACAGACAGACAGACAGACAGACAGACAGACAGACAGACAGACAGACAGACAGACAGACAGACAGACAGACAGACAGACAGACAGACAGACAGACAGACAGACAGACAGACAGACAGACAGACAGACAGACAATTCTTATTGGAGAAAGCATTGAAAGAGGTTCCTTTTATAGAATGGATTTGACGACAGTCAACTTTTTTTCTAGTAAAGTCCTTGGTGGTCTAGTGGCTAGGATCCAGCACTTTCACTGCTGTGGCCTGGGTTCGATTCCAGGTCAGGAAAACTGTTACACGCAGATAGAAAATTCCTCTTGAGGAATTGGAAAGAAAATTGAAAGATGTTCCTTTTTCTAGAATGGGTTTTCCGACAGTCAACTTTTTTCCTGTTCATTCCCTGATGGACTAGTGGCTAGGATCCAGCACTCTCACTGCTGTGGCCCGGGTTCGATTCCCGGTCAGGTCTATTATAATAGACGGAAAGACAGAAAATTCTTATTGGAGAAAGCATTGAAAGAGGTTCCTTTTTCTAGAATGGGTTTTCCGACAGTCAACTTTTTTTCTAGTAAAGTCCTTGGTGGTCTAGTGGCTAGGATCCAGCACTTTCACTGCTGTGGCCTGGGTTCGATTCCAGGTCAGGTCTATTATTATAGACGGAAAGACAGAAAATTCTTATTGGAGAAAGCATTGAAAGAGGTTCCTTTTATAGAATGGATTTGACGACAGTCAACTTTTTTTCTAGTAAAGTCCTTGGTGGTCTAGTGGCTAGGATTCAGCACTTTCACTGCTGTGGCCTGGGTTCGATTCCAGGTCAGGGAAACTGTTACACGCAGATAGAAAATTCCTCTTGAGGAATTGGAATGAACATTGAAAGAGGTTCCTTTTTCTAGAATGGGTTTTCCGACAGTCAACTTTTTTTCTAGTAAAGTCCTTGGTGGTCTAGTGGCTAGGATCCAGCACTCTCACTGCTGTGGCCCGGGTTCGATTCCCGGTCAGGTCTATTATAATAGACGGAAAGACAGAAATTTTTTTATCGGAGAAAGCATTGAAAGAGGTTCCTTTTATAAAATGGATTTGACGACAGTCAACTTTTTTCTAGTAAAGTCCTTGGTGGTCTAGTGGCTAGGATCCAGCACTCTCACTGCTGTGGCCCGGGTTTGATTCCCGGTCAGGGAAACTATGACAGACAGACGGACGGACGGACGGACGGACGGACGGACGGACGGACGGACGGACGGACGGACGGACGGACGGACGGACGGACGGACGGACGGACGGACGGACGGACGGACGGACGGACGGACGGACGGACGGACGGACGGACGGACGGACGGACGGACGGACGGACGGACGGACGGACGGACGGACGGACGGACGGACGGACGGACGGACGGACGGACGGACGGACGGACGGACGGACGGACGGACGGACGGACGGACGGACAGACAGACAGACAATTCTTATTGGAGAAAGCATTGAAAGAGGTTCTTTTTATAGAATGGATTTGACGACAGTCAACTTTTTTTCTAGTAAAGTCCTTGGTGGTCTAGTGGCTAAGATCCAGCACTTTCACTGCTGTGGCCCGGGTTCGATTCCAGGTCAGGGAAACTGTTACACGCAGATAGAAAATTCCTCTTGAGGAATTGGAAAGAAAATTGAAAGATGTTCCTTTTTCTAGAATGGGTTTTCCGACAGTCAACTTTTTTCCTGTTCATTCCCTGATGGACTAGTGGCTAGGATCCAGCACTCTCACTGCTGTGGCCCGGGTTCGATT
Source organism: Urocampus carinirostris (assembly GCF_059441175.1). Taxonomy (NCBI): domain Eukaryota; kingdom Metazoa; phylum Chordata; class Actinopteri; order Syngnathiformes; family Syngnathidae; genus Urocampus; species Urocampus carinirostris. The sequence continues at coordinate 73,146,471 of NC_142349.1, read as the reverse complement.
GCCGGTCAGGTCTATTATAATAGTCGGAAAGACAGAAAATTCTTATTGGAGAAAGCATTGAAAGAGGTTCCTTTTATAGAATGGATTTGACGACAGTCAACTTTTTTTCTAGTAAAGTCCTTGGTGGTCTAGTGGCTAGGATCCAGCACTCTCACTGCTGTGGCCCGGGTTCGATTCCCGGTCAGGGAAACTATGACAGACAGACAGACAGACAGACAGACAGACAGACAATTCCTCTTGAGGAATTGGAAAGATGTTCCTTTTTCTAGAATGGGTTTTCCGACAGTCAACTTTTTTTCTAGTAAAGTCCTTGGTGGTCTAGTGGCTAGGATCCAGCACTCTCACTGCTGTGGCCCGGGTTCGATTCCCGGTCAGGTCTATTATAATAGACGGAAAGACAGAAAATTCTTATTGGAGAAAGCATTGAAAGAGGTTCCTTTTATAGAATGGATTTGACGACAGTCAACTTTTTTTCTAGTAAAGTCCTTGGTGGTCTAGTGGCTAGGATCCAGCACTTTCACTGCTGTGGCCTGGGTTCGATTCCAGGTCAGGAAAACTGTTACACGCAGATAGAAAATTCCTCTTGAGGAATTGGAAAGAAAATTGAAAGATGTTCCTTTTTCTAGAATGGGTTTTCCGACGGACGGACGGACGGACGGACGGACGGACGGACGGACGGACGGACGGACGGACGGACGGACGGACGGACGGACGGACGGACGGACGGACGGACGGACGGACGGACGGACGGACGGACGGACGGACGGACGGACGGACGGACGGACGGACGGACGGACGGACGGACGGACGGACGGACGGACGGACGGACGGACGGACGGACGGACGGACGGACGGACGGACGGACGGACGGACGGACGGACGGACAATTCTTATTGGAGAAAGCATTGAAAGAGGTTCCTTTTATAGAATGGATTTGACGACAGTCAACTTTTTTTCTAGTAAAGTCCTTGGTGGTCTAGTGGCTAGGATCCAGCACTTTCACTGCTGTGGCCTGGGTTCGATTCCAGGTCAGGAAAACTGTTACACGCAGATAGAAAATTCCTCTTGAGGAATTGGAAAGAAAATTGAAAGATGTTCCTTTTTCTAGAATGGGTTTTCCGACAGTCAACTTTTTTCCTGTTCATTCCCTGATGGACTAGTGGCTAGGATCCAGCACTCTCACTGCTGTGGCCCGGGTTCGATTCCCGGTCAGGTCTATTATAATAGACGGAAAGACAGAAATTTTTTTATCGGAGAAAGCATTGAAAGAGGTTCCTTTTATAAAATGGATTTGACGACAGTCAACTTTTTTCTAGTAAAGTCCTTGGTGGTCTAGTGGCTAGGATCCAGCACTCTCACTGCTGTGGCCCGGGTTTGATTCCCGGTCAGGGAAACTATGACAGACAGACAGACAGACAGACAGACAGACAGACAGACAGACAGACAGACAGACAGACAGACAGACAGACAGACAGACAGACAGACAGACAGACAGACAGACAGACAGACAGACAGACAGACAGACAGACAGACAGACAGACAGACAGACAGACAGACAGACAGACAGACAGACAGACAGACAGACAGACAGACAGACAGACAGACAGACAGACAGACAGACAGACAGACAGACAGACAGACAGACAGACAGACAGACAGACAGACAGACAGACAGACAGACAGACAGACAGACAGACAGACAGACAGACAGACAGACAGACAGACAGACAATTCTTATTGGAGAAAGCATTGAAAGAGGTTCCTTTTATAGAATGGATTTGACGACAGTCAACTTTTTTTCTAGTAAAGTCCTTGGTGGTCTAGTGGCTAGGATCCAGCACTTTCACTGCTGTGGCCTGGGTTCGATTCCAGGTCAGGAAAACTGTTACACGCAGATAGAAAATTCCTCTTGAGGAATTGGAAAGAAAATTGAAAGATGTTCCTTTTTCTAGAATGGGTTTTCCGACAGTCAACTTTTTTCCTGTTCATTCCCTGATGGACTAGTGGCTAGGATCCAGCACTCTCACTGCTGTGGCCCGGGTTCGATTCCCGGTCAGGTCTATTATAATAGACGGAAAGACAGAAAATTCTTATTGGAGAAAGCATTGAAAGAGGTTCCTTTTTCTAGAATGGGTTTTCCGACAGTCAACTTTTTTTCTAGTAAAGTCCTTGGTGGTCTAGTGGCTAGGATCCAGCACTTTCACTGCTGTGGCCTGGGTTCGATTCCAGGTCAGGTCTATTATTATAGACGGAAAGACAGAAAATTCTTATTGGAGAAAGCATTGAAAGAGGTTCCTTTTATAGAATGGATTTGACGACAGTCAACTTTTTTTCTAGTAAAGTCCTTGGTGGTCTAGTGGCTAGGATTCAGCACTTTCACTGCTGTGGCCTGGGTTCGATTCCAGGTCAGGGAAACTGTTACACGCAGATAGAAAATTCCTCTTGAGGAATTGGAATGAACATTGAAAGAGGTTCCTTTTTCTAGAATGGGTTTTCCGACAGTCAACTTTTTTTCTAGTAAAGTCCTTGGTGGTCTAGTGGCTAGGATCCAGCACTCTCACTGCTGTGGCCCGGGTTCGATTCCCGGTCAGGTCTATTATAATAGACGGAAAGACAGAAATTTTTTTATCGGAGAAAGCATTGAAAGAGGTTCCTTTTATAAAATGGATTTGACGACAGTCAACTTTTTTCTAGTAAAGTCCTTGGTGGTCTAGTGGCTAGGATCCAGCACTCTCACTGCTGTGGCCCGGGTTTGATTCCCGGTCAGGGAAACTATGACAGACAGACAGACAGACAGACAGACAGACAGACAGACAGACAGACAGACAGACAGACAGACAGACAGACAGACAGACAGACAGACAGACAGACAGACAGACAGACAGACAGACAGACAGACAGACAGACAGACAGACAGACAGACAGACAGACAGACAGACAGACAGACAGACAGACAGACAGACAGACAGACAGACAGACAGACAGACAGACAGACAGACAGACAGACAGACAGACAGACAGACAGACAGACAGACAGACAGACAGACAGACAGACAGACAGACAGACAGACAGACAGACAGACAGACAGACAGACAGACAGACAGACAGACAGACAGACAGACAGACAGACAGACAGACAGACAGACAGACAGACAGACAGACAGACAGACAGACAGACAGACAGACAGACAGACAGACAGACAGACAGACAGACAGACAGACAGACAGACAGACAGACAGACAGACAGACAGACAGACAGACAGACAGACAGACAGACAGACAGACAGACAGACAGACAGACAGACAGACAGACAATTCTTATTGGAGAAAGCATTGAAAGAGGTTCCTTTTATAGAATGGATTTGACGACAGTCAACTTTTTTTCTAGTAAAGTCCTTGGTGGTCTAGTGGCTAGGATCCAGCACTTTCACTGCTGTGGCCTGGGTTCGATTCCAGGTCAGGAAAACTGTTACACGCAGATAGAAAATTCCTCTTGAGGAATTGGAAAGAAAATTGAAAGATGTTCCTTTTTCTAGAATGGGTTTTCCGACAGTCAACTTTTTTCCTGTTCATTCCCTGATGGACTAGTGGCTAGGATCCAGCACTCTCACTGCTGTGGCCCGGGTTCGATTCCCGGTCAGGTCTATTATAATAGACGGAAAGACAGAAAATTCTTATTGGAGAAAGCATTGAAAGAGGTTCCTTTTTCTAGAATGGGTTTTCCGACAGTCAACTTTTTTTCTAGTAAAGTCCTTGGTGGTCTAGTGGCTAGGATCCAGCACTTTCACTGCTGTGGCCTGGGTTCGATTCCAGGTCAGGTCTATTATTATAGACGGAAAGACAGAAAATTCTTATTGGAGAAAGCATTGAAAGAGGTTCCTTTTATAGAATGGATTTGACGACAGTCAACTTTTTTTCTAGTAAAGTCCTTGGTGGTCTAGTGGCTAGGATTCAGCACTTTCACTGCTGTGGCCTGGGTTCGATTCCAGGTCAGGGAAACTGTTACACGCAGATAGAAAATTCCTCTTGAGGAATTGGAATGAACATTGAAAGAGGTTCCTTTTTCTAGAATGGGTTTTCCGACAGTCAACTTTTTTTCTAGTAAAGTCCTTGGTGGTCTAGTGGCTAGGATCCAGCACTCTCACTGCTGTGGCCCGGGTTCGATTCCCGGTCAGGTCTATTATAATAGACGGAAAGACAGAAATTTTTTTATCGGAGAAAGCATTGAAAGAGGTTCCTTTTATAAAATGGATTTGACGACAGTCAACTTTTTTCTAGTAAAGTCCTTGGTGGTCTAGTGGCTAGGATCCAGCACTCTCACTGCTGTGGCCCGGGTTTGATTCCCGGTCAGGGAAACTATGACAGACAGACAGACGGACGGACGGACGGACGGACGGACGGACGGACGGACGGACGGACGGACGGACGGACGGACGGACGGACGGACGGACGGACGGACGGACGGACGGACGGACGGACGGACGGACGGACGGACGGACGGACGGACGGACGGACGGACGGACGGACGGACGGACGGACGGACGGACGGACGGACAGACAGACAGACAGACAATTCTTATTGGAGAAAGCATTGAAAGAGGTTCTTTTTATAGAATGGATTTGACGACAGTCAACTTTTTTTCTAGTAAAGTCCTTGGTGGTCTAGTGGCTAAGATCCAGCACTTTCACTGCTGTGGCCCGGGTTCGATTCCAGGTCAGGGAAACTGTTACACGCAGATAGAAAATTCCTCTTGAGGAATTGGAAAGAAAATTGAAAGATGTTCCTTTTTCTAGAATGGGTTTTCCGACAGTCAACTTTTTTCCTGTTCATTCCCTGATGGACTAGTGGCTAGGATCCAGCACTCTCACTGCTGTGGCCCGGGTTCGATTGCCGGTCAGGTCTATTATAATAGTCGGAAAGACAGAAAATTCTTATTGGAGAAAGCATTGAAAGAGGTTCCTTTTATAGAATGGATTTGACGACAGTCAACTTTTTTTCTAGTAAAGTCCTTGGTGGTCTAGTGGCTAGGATCCAGCACTCTCACTGCTGTGGCCCGGGTTCGATTCCCGGTCAGGGAAACTATGACAGACAGACAGACAGACAGACAGACAGACAGACAATTCCTCTTGAGGAATTGGAAAGATGTTCCTTTTTCTAGAATGGGTTTTCCGACAGTCAACTTTTTTTCTAGTAAAGTCCTTGGTGGTCTAGTGGCTAGGATCCAGCACTCTCACTGCTGTGGCCCGGGTTCGATTCCCGGTCAGGTCTATTATAATAGACGGAAAGACAGAAAATTCTTATTGGAGAAAGCATTGAAAGAGGTTCCTTTTATAGAATGGATTTGACGACAGTCAACTTTTTTTCTAGTAAAGTCCTTGGTGGTCTAGTGGCTAGGATCCAGCACTTTCACTGCTGTGGCCTGGGTTCGATTCCAGGTCAGGAAAACTGTTACACGCAGATAGAAAATTCCTCTTGAGGAATTGGAAAGAAAATTGAAAGATGTTCCTTTTTCTAGAATGGGTTTTCCGACGGACGGACGGACGGACGGACGGACGGACGGACGGACGGACGGACGGACGGACGGACGGACGGACGGACGGACGGACGGACGGACGGACGGACGGACGGACGGACGGACGGACGGACGGACGGACGGACGGACGGACGGACGGACGGACGGACGGACGGACGGACGGACGGACGGACGGACGGACGGACGGACGGACGGACGGACGGACGGACGGACGGACGGACAGACAATTCTTATTGGAGAAAGCATTGAAAGAGGTTCCTTTTATAGAATGGATTTGACGACAGTCAACTTTTTTTCTAGTAAAGTCCTTGGTGGTCTAGTGGCTAGGATCCAGCACTTTCACTGCTGTGGCCTGGGTTCGATTCCAGGTCAGGAAAACTGTTACACGCAGATAGAAAATTCCTCTTGAGGAATTGGAAAGAAAATTGAAAGATGTTCCTTTTTCTAGAATGGGTTTTCCGACAGTCAACTTTTTTCCTGTTCATTCCCTGATGGACTAGTGGCTAGGATCCAGCACTCTCACTGCTGTGGCCCGGGTTCGATTCCCGGTCAGGTCTATTATAATAGACGGAAAGACAGAAATTTTTTTATCGGAGAAAGCATTGAAAGAGGTTCCTTTTATAAAATGGATTTGACGACAGTCAACTTTTTTCTAGTAAAGTCCTTGGTGGTCTAGTGGCTAGGATCCAGCACTCTCACTGCTGTGGCCCGGGTTTGATTCCCGGTCAGGGAAACTATGACAGACAGACAGACAGACAGACAGACAGACAGACAGACAGACAGACAGACAGACAGACAGACAGACAGACAGACAGACAGACAGACAGACAGACAGACAGACAGACAGACAGACAGACAGACAGACAGACAGACAGACAGACAGACAGACAGACAGACAGACAGACAGACAGACAGACAGACAGACAGACAGACAGACAGACAGACAGACAGACAGACAGACAGACAGACAGACAGACAGACAGACAGACAGACAGACAGACAGACAGACAGACAGACAGACAGACAGACAGACAGACAGACAGACAGACAGACAGACAGACAGACAGACAGACAGACAGACAGACAGACAGACAGACAGACAGACAGACAGACAGACAGACAGACAGACAGACAGACAGACAGACAGACAGACAGACAGACAGACAGACAGACAGACAGACAGACAGACAGACAGACAGACAGACAGACAGACAGACAGACAGACAGACAGACAGACAGACAGACAGACAATTCTTATTGGAGAAAGCATTGAAAGAGGTTCCTTTTATAGAATGGATTTGACGACAGTCAACTTTTTTCCTAGTAAAGTCCTTGGTGGTCTAGTGGCTAGGATCCAGCACTTTCACTGCTGTGGCCTGGGTTCGATTCCAGGTCAGGAAAACTGTTACACGCAGATAGAAAATTCCTCTTGAGGAATTGGAAAGAAAATTGAAAGATGTTCCTTTTTCTAGAATGGGTTTTCCGACAGTCAACTTTTTTCCTGTTCATTCCCTGATGGACTAGTGGCTAGGATCCAGCACTCTCACTGCTGTGGCCCGGGTTCGATTCCCGGTCAGGTCTATTATAATAGACGGAAAGACAGAAAATTCTTATTGGAGAAAGCATTGAAAGAGGTTCCTTTTTCTAGAATGGGTTTTCCGACAGTCAACTTTTTTTCTAGTAAAGTCCTTGGTGGTCTAGTGGCTAGGATCCAGCACTTTCACTGCTGTGGCCTGGGTTCGATTCCAGGTCAGGTCTATTATTATAGACGGAAAGACAGAAAATTCTTATTGGAGAAAGCATTGAAAGAGGTTCCTTTTATAGAATGGATTTGACGACAGTCAACTTTTTTTCTAGTAAAGTCCTTGGTGGTCTAGTGGCTAGGATTCAGCACTTTCACTGCTGTGGCCTGGGTTCGATTCCAGGTCAGGGAAACTGTTACACGCAGATAGAAAATTCCTCTTGAGGAATTGGAATGAACATTGAAAGAGGTTCCTTTTTCTAGAATGGGTTTTCCGACAGTCAACTTTTTTTCTAGTAAAGTCCTTGGTGGTCTAGTGGCTAGGATCCAGCACTCTCACTGCTGTGGCCCGGGTTCGATTCCCGGTCAGGTCTATTATAATAGACGGAAAGACAGAATTTTTTTTATCGGAGAAAGCATTGAAAGAGGTTCCTTTTATAAAATGGATTTGACGACAGTCAACTTTTTTCTAGTAAAGTCCTTGGTGGTCTAGTGGCTAGGATCCAGCACTCTCACTGCTGTGGCCCGGGTTTGATTCCCGGTCAGGGAAACTATGACAGACAGACAGACAGACAGACGGACGGACGGACGGACGGACGGACGGACGGACGGACGGACGGACGGACGGACGGACGGACGGACGGACGGACGGACGGACGGACGGACGGACGGACGGACGGACGGACGGACGGACGGACGGACGGACGGACGGACGGACGGACGGACAGACAGACAGACAGACAGACAATTCTTATTGGAGAAAGCATTGAAAGAGGTTCCTTTTATAGAATGGATTTGACGACAGTCAACTTTTTTTCTAGTAAAGTCCTTGGTGGTCTAGTGGCTAGGATCCAGCACTTTCACTGCTGTGGCCTGGGTTCGATTCCAGGTCAGGAAAACTGTTACACGCAGATAGAAAATTCCTCTTGAGGAATTGGAAAGAAAATTGAAAGATGTTCCTTTTTCTAGAATGGGTTTTCCGACAGTCAACTTTTTTCCTGTTCATTCCCTGATGGACTAGTGGCTAGGATCCAGCACTCTCACTGCTGTGGCCCGGGTTCGATTCCCGGTCAGGTCTATTATAATAGACGGAAAGACAGAAATTTTTTTATCGGAGAAAGCATTGAAAGAGGTTCCTTTTATAAAATGGATTTGACGACAGTCAACTTTTTTCTAGTAAAGTCCTTGGTGGTCTAGTGGCTAGGATCCAGCACTCTCACTGCTGTGGCCCGGGTTTGATTCCCGGTCAGGGAAACTATGACAGACAGACAGACAGACAGACAGACAGACAGACAGACAGACAGACAGACAGACAGACAGACAGACAGACAGACAGACAGACAGACAGACAATTCTTATTGGAGAAAGCATTGAAAGAGGTTCCTTTTATAGAATGGATTTGACGACAGTCAACTTTTTTTCTAGTAAAGTCCTTGGTGGTCTAGTGGCTAGGATCCAGCACTTTCACTGCTGTGGCCTGGGTTCGATTCCAGGTCAGGAAAACTGTTACACGCAGATAGAAAATTCCTCTTGAGGAATTGGAAAGAAAATTGAAAGATGTTCCTTTTTCTAGAATGGGTTTTCCGACAGTCAACTTTTTTCCTGTTCATTCCCTGATGGACTAGTGGCTAGGATCCAGCACTCTCACTGCTGTGGCCCGGGTTCGATTCCCGGTCAGGTCTATTATAATAGACGGAAAGACAGAAAATTCTTATTGGAGAAAGCATTGAAAGAGGTTCCTTTTTCTAGAATGGGTTTTCCGACAGTCAACTTTTTTTCTAGTAAAGTCCTTGGTGGTCTAGTGGCTAGGATCCAGCACTTTCACTGCTGTGGCCTGGGTTCGATTCCAGGTCAGGTCTATTATTATAGACGGAAAGACAGAAAATTCTTATTGGAGAAAGCATTGAAAGAGGTTCCTTTTATAGAATGGATTTGACGACAGTCAACTTTTTTTCTAGTAAAGTCCTTGGTGGTCTAGTGGCTAGGATTCAGCACTTTCACTGCTGTGGCCTGGGTTCGATTCCAGGTCAGGGAAACTGTTACACGCAGATAGAAAATTCCTCTTGAGGAATTGGAATGAACATTGAAAGAGGTTCCTTTTTCTAGAATGGGTTTTCCGACAGTCAACTTTTTTTCTAGTAAAGTCCTTGGTGGTCTAGTGGCTAGGATCCAGCACTCTCACTGCTGTGGCCCGGGTTCGATTCCCGGTCAGGTCTATTATAATAGACGGAAAGACAGAAATTTTTTTATCGGAGAAAGCATTGAAAGAGGTTCCTTTTATAAAATGGATTTGACGACAGTCAACTTTTTTCTAGTAAAGTCCTTGGTGGTCTAGTGGCTAGGATCCAGCACTCTCACTGCTGTGGCCCGGGTTTGATTCCCGGTCAGGGAAACTATGACAGACAGACAGACAGACAGACAGACAGACAGACAGACAGACAGACAGACAGACAGACAGACAGACAGACAGACAGACAGACAGACAGACAGACAGACAGACAGACAGACAGACAGACAGACAGACAGACAGACAGACAGACAGACAGACAGACAGACAGACAGACAGACAGACAGACAGACAGACAGACAGACAGACAGACAGACAGACAGACAGACAGACAGACAGACAGACAGACAGACAGACAGACAGACAGACAGACAGACAGACAGACAGACAGACAGACAGACAGACAGACAGACAGACAGACAGACAGACAGACAGACAGACAGACAGACAGACAGACAGACAGACAGACAGACAGACAGACAGACAGACAGACAGACAGACAGACAGACAGACAGACAGACAGACAGACAGACAGACAGACAGACAGACAGACAGACAGACAGACAGACAGACAGACAGACAGACAGACAGACAGACAGACAGACAGACAGACAGACAGACAGACAGACAGACAGACAGACAGACAGACAGACAGACAGACAGACAGACAGACAGACAGACAGACAGACAGACAGACAGACAGACAGACAGACAGACAGACAGACAGACAGACAGACAGACAGACAGACAGACAGACAGACAGACAGACAGACAGACAGACAGACAGACAGACAGACAGACAGACAGACAGACAGACAGACAGACAGACAGACAGACAGACAGACAGACAGACAGACAGACAGACAGACAGACAGACAGACAGACAGACAGACAGACAGACAGACAGACAGACAGACAGACAGACAGACAGACAGACAGACAGACAGACAGACAGACAGACAGACAGACAGACAGACAGACAGACAGACAGACAGACAGACAGACAGACAGACAGACAGACAGACAGACAGACAGACAGACAGACAATTCTTATTGGAGAAAGCATTGAAAGAGGTTCCTTTTATAGAATGGATTTGACGACAGTCAACTTTTTTTCTAGTAAAGTCCTTGGTGGTCTAGTGGCTAGGATCCAGCACTTTCACTGCTGTGGCCTGGGTTCGATTCCAGGTCAGGAAAACTGTTACACGCAGATAGAAAATTCCTCTTGAGGAATTGGAAAGAAAATTGAAAGATGTTCCTTTTTCTAGAATGGGTTTTCCGACAGTCAACTTTTTTCCTGTTCATTCCCTGATGGACTAGTGGCTAGGATCCAGCACTCTCACTGCTGTGGCCCGGGTTCGATTCCCGGTCAGGTCTATTATAATAGACGGAAAGACAGAAAATTCTTATTGGAGAAAGTTCTTATTGGAGAAAGCATTGAAAGAGGTTCCTTTTTCTAGAATGGGTTTTCCGACAGTCAACTTTTTTTCTAGTAAAGTCCTTGGTGGTCTAGTGGCTAGGATCCAGCACTTTCACTGCTGTGGCCTGGGTTCGATTCCAGGTCAGGTCTATTATTATAGACGGAAAGACAGAAAATTCTTATTGGAGAAAGCATTGAAAGAGGTTCCTTTTATAGAATGGATTTGACGACAGTCAACTTTTTTTCTAGTAAAGTCCTTGGTGGTCTAGTGGCTAGGATTCAGCACTTTCACTGCTGTGGCCTGGGTTCGATTCCAGGTCAGGGAAACTGTTACACGCAGATAGAAAATTCCTCTTGAGGAATTGGAATGAACATTGAAAGAGGTTCCTTTTTCTAGAATGGGTTTTCCGACAGTCAACTTTTTTTCTAGTAAAGTCCTTGGTGGTCTAGTGGCTAGGATCCAGCACTCTCACTGCTGTGGCCCGGGTTCGATTCCCGGTCAGGTCTATTATAATAGACGGAAAGACAGAAATTTTTTTATCGGAGAAAGCATTGAAAGAGGTTCCTTTTATAAAATGGATTTGACGACAGTCAACTTTTTTCTAGTAAAGTCCTTGGTGGTCTAGTGGCTAGGATCCAGCACTCTCACTGCTGTGGCCCGGGTTTGATTCCCGGTCAGGGAAACTATGACAGACAGACGGACGGACGGACGGACGGACGGACGGACGGACGGACGGACGGACGGACGGACGGACGGACGGACGGACGGACGGACGGACGGACGGACGGACGGACGGACGGACGGACGGACGGACGGACGGACGGACGGACGGACGGACGGACGGACGGACGGACGGACGGACGGACGGACGGACGGACGGACGGACGGACGGACGGACGGACGGACGGACGGACGGACAGACAGACAGACAGACAATTCTTATTGGAGAAAGCATTGAAAGAGGTTCTTTTTATAGAATGGATTTGACGACAGTCAACTTTTTTTCTAGTAAAGTCCTTGGTGGTCTAGTGGCTAAGATCCAGCACTTTCACTGCTGTGGCCCGGGTTCGATTCCAGGTCAGGGAAACTGTTACACGCAGATAGAAAATTCCTCTTGAGGAATTGGAAAGAAAATTGAAAGATGTTCCTTTTTCTAGAATGGGTTTTCCGACAGTCAACTTTTTTCCTGTTCATTCCCTGATGGACTAGTGGCTAGGATCCAGCACTCTCACTGCTGTGGCCCGGGTTCGATTGCCGGTCAGGTCTATTATAATAGTCGGAAAGACAGAAAATTCTTATTGGAGAAAGCATTGAAAGAGGTTCCTTTTATAGAATGGATTTGACGACAGTCAACTTTTTTTCTAGTAAAGTCCTTGGTGGTCTAGTGGCTAGGATCCAGCACTCTCACTGCTGTGGCCCGGGTTCGATTCCCGGTCAGGGAAACTATGACAGACAGACAGACAGACAGACAGACAGACAGACAATTCCTCTTGAGGAATTGGAAAGATGTTCCTTTTTCTAGAATGGGTTTTCCGACAGTCAACTTTTTTTCTAGTAAAGTCCTTGGTGGTCTAGTGGCTAGGATCCAGCACTCTCACTGCTGTGGCCCGGGTTCGATTCCCGGTCAGGTCTATTATAATAGACGGAAAGACAGAAAATTCTTATTGGAGAAAGCATTGAAAGAGGTTCCTTTTATAGAATGGATTTGACGACAGTCAACTTTTTTTCTAGTAAAGTCCTTGGTGGTCTAGTGGCTAGGATCCAGCACTTTCACTGCTGTGGCCTGGGTTCGATTCCAGGTCAGGAAAACTGTTACACGCAGATAGAAAATTCCTCTTGAGGAATTGGAAAGAAAATTGAAAGATGTTCCTTTTTCTAGAATGGGTTTTCCGACGGACGGACGGACGGACGGACGGACGGACGGACGGACGGACGGACGGACGGACGGACGGACGGACGGACGGACGGACGGACGGACGGACGGACGGACGGACGGACGGACGGACGGACGGACGGACGGACGGACGGACGGACAGACAGACAGACAATTCTTATTGGAGAAAGCATTGAAAGAGGTTCCTTTTATAGAATGGATTTGACGACAGTCAACTTTTTTTCTAGTAAAGTCCTTGGTGGTCTAGTGGCTAGGATCCAGCACTTTCACTGCTGTGGCCTGGGTTCGATTCCAGGTCAGGAAAACTGTTACACGCAGATAGAAAATTCCTCTTGAGGAATTGGAAAGAAAATTGAAAGATGTTCCTTTTTCTAGAATGGGTTTTCCGACAGTCAACTTTTTTCCTGTTCATTCCCTGATGGACTAGTGGCTAGGATCCAGCACTCTCACTGCTGTGGCCCGGGTTCGATTCCCGGTCAGGTCTATTATAATAGACGGAAAGACAGAAATTTTTTTATCGGAGAAAGCATTGAAAGAGGTTCCTTTTATAAAATGGATTTGACGACAGTCAACTTTTTTCTAGTAAAGTCCTTGGTGGTCTAGTGGCTAGGATCCAGCACTCTCACTGCTGTGGCCCGGGTTTGATTCCCGGTCAGGGAAACTATGACAGACAGACAGACAGACAGACAGACAGACAGACAGACAGACAGACAGACAGACAGACAGACAGACAGACAGACAGACAGACAGACAGACAGACAGACAGACAGACAGACAGACAGACAGACAGACAGACAGACAGACAGACAGACAGACAGACAGACAGACAGACAGACAGACAGACAGACAGACAGACAGACAGACAGACAGACAGACAGACAGACAGACAGACAGACAGACAGACAGACAGACAGACAGACAGACAGACAGACAGACAGACAGACAGACAGACAGACAGACAGACAATTCTTATTGGAGAAAGCATTGAAAGAGGTTCCTTTTATAGAATGGATTTGACGACAGTCAACTTTTTTCCTAGTAAAGTCCTTGGTGGTCTAGTGGCTAGGATCCAGCACTTTCACTGCTGTGGCCTGGGTTCGATTCCAGGTCAGGAAAACTGTTACACGCAGATAGAAAATTCCTCTTGAGGAATTGGAAAGAAAATTGAAAGATGTTCCTTTTTCTAGAATGGGTTTTCCGACAGTCAACTTTTTTCCTGTTCATTCCCTGATGGACTAGTGGCTAGGATCCAGCACTCTCACTGCTGTGGCCCGGGTTCGATTCCCGGTCAGGTCTATTATAATAGACGGAAAGACAGAAAATTCTTATTGGAGAAAGCATTGAAAGAGGTTCCTTTTTCTAGAATGGGTTTTCCGACAGTCAACTTTTTTTCTAGTAAAGTCCTTGGTGGTCTAGTGGCTAGGATCCAGCACTTTCACTGCTGTGGCCTGGGTTCGATTCCAGGTCAGGTCTATTATTATAGACGGAAAGACAGAAAATTCTTATTGGAGAAAGCATTGAAAGAGGTTCCTTTTATAGAATGGATTTGACGACAGTCAACTTTTTTTCTAGTAAAGTCCTTGGTGGTCTAGTGGCTAGGATTCAGCACTTTCACTGCTGTGGCCTGGGTTCGATTCCAGGTCAGGGAAACTGTTACACGCAGATAGAAAATTCCTCTTGAGGAATTGGAATGAACATTGAAAGAGGTTCCTTTTTCTAGAATGGGTTTTCCGACAGTCAACTTTTTTTCTAGTAAAGTCCTTGGTGGTCTAGTGGCTAGGATCCAGCACTCTCACTGCTGTGGCCCGGGTTCGATTCCCGGTCAGGTCTATTATAATAGACGGAAAGACAGAATTTTTTTTATCGGAGAAAGCATTGAAAGAGGTTCCTTTTATAAAATGGATTTGACGACAGTCAACTTTTTTCTAGTAAAGTCCTTGGTGGTCTAGTGGCTAGGATCCAGCACTCTCACTGCTGTGGCCCGGGTTTGATTCCCGGTCAGGGAAACTATGACAGACAGACAGACAGACGGACGGACGGACGGACGGACGGACGGACGGACGGACGGACGGACGGACGGACGGACGGACGGACGGACGGACGGACGGACGGACGGACGGACGGACGGACGGACGGACGGACGGACGGACGGACGGACGGACGGACGGACGGACGGACGGACGGACGGACGGACGGACGGACGGACGGACGGACGGACGGACGGACGGACGGACGGACAGACAGACAGACAGACAGACAATTCTTATTGGAGAAAGCATTGAAAGAGGTTCCTTTTATAGAATGGATTTGACGACAGTCAACTTTTTTTCTAGTAAAGTCCTTGGTGGTCTAGTGGCTAGGATCCAGCACTTTCACTGCTGTGGCCTGGGTTCGATTCCAGGTCAGGAAAACTGTTACACGCAGATAGAAAATTCCTCTTGAGGAATTGGAAAGAAAATTGAAAGATGTTCCTTTTTCTAGAATGGGTTTTCCGACAGTCAACTTTTTTCCTGTTCATTCCCTGATGGACTAGTGGCTAGGATCCAGCACTCTCACTGCTGTGGCCCGGGTTCGATTCCCGGTCAGGTCTATTATAATAGACGGAAAGACAGAAATTTTTTTATCGGAGAAAGCATTGAAAGAGGTTCCTTTTATAAAATGGATTTGACGACAGTCAACTTTTTTCTAGTAAAGTCCTTGGTGGTCTAGTGGCTAGGATCCAGCACTCTCACTGCTGTGGCCCGGGTTTGATTCCCGGTCAGGGAAACTATGACAGACAGACAGACAGACAGACAGACAGACAGACAGACAGACAGACAGACAGACAGACAGACAGACAGACAGACAGACAGACAGACAGACAGACAGACAGACAGACAGACAGACAGACAGACAGACAGACAGACAGACAGACAGACAGACAGACAGACAGACAGACAGACAGACAGACAGACAGACAGACAGACAGACAGACAGACAGACAGACAGACAGACAGACAGACAGACAGACAGACAGACAGACAGACAGACAGACAGACAGACAGACAGACAGACAGACAGACAGACAGACAGACAGACAGACAGACAGACAGACAGACAGACAGACAGACAGACAGACAGACAGACAGACAGACAGACAGACAGACAATTCTTATTGGAGAAAGCATTGAAAGAGGTTCCTTTTATAGAATGGATTTGACGACAGTCAACTTTTTTTCTAGTAAAGTCCTTGGTGGTCTAGTGGCTAGGATCCAGCACTTTCACTGCTGTGGCCTGGGTTCGATTCCAGGTCAGGAAAACTGTTACACGCAGATAGAAAATTCCTCTTGAGGAATTGGAAAGAAAATTGAAAGATGTTCCTTTTTCTAGAATGGGTTTTCCGACAGTCAACTTTTTTCCTGTTCATTCCCTGATGGACTAGTGGCTAGGATCCAGCACTCTCACTGCTGTGGCCCGGGTTCGATTCCCGGTCAGGTCTATTATAATAGACGGAAAGACAGAAAATTCTTATTGGAGAAAGCATTGAAAGAGGTTCCTTTTTCTAGAATGGGTTTTCCGACAGTCAACTTTTTTTCTAGTAAAGTCCTTGGTGGTCTAGTGGCTAGGATCCAGCACTTTCACTGCTGTGGCCTGGGTTCGATTCCAGGTCAGGTCTATTATTATAGACGGAAAGACAGAAAATTCTTATTGGAGAAAGCATTGAAAGAGGTTCCTTTTATAGAATGGATTTGACGACAGTCAACTTTTTTTCTAGTAAAGTCCTTGGTGGTCTAGTGGCTAGGATTCAGCACTTTCACTGCTGTGGCCTGGGTTCGATTCCAGGTCAGGGAAACTGTTACACGCAGATAGAAAATTCCTCTTGAGGAATTGGAATGAACATTGAAAGAGGTTCCTTTTTCTAGAATGGGTTTTCCGACAGTCAACTTTTTTTCTAGTAAAGTCCTTGGTGGTCTAGTGGCTAGGATCCAGCACTCTCACTGCTGTGGCCCGGGTTCGATTCCCGGTCAGGTCTATTATAATAGACGGAAAGACAGAAATTTTTTTATCGGAGAAAGCATTGAAAGAGGTTCCTTTTATAAAATGGATTTGACGACAGTCAACTTTTTTCTAGTAAAGTCCTTGGTGGTCTAGTGGCTAGGATCCAGCACTCTCACTGCTGTGGCCCGGGTTTGATTCCCGGTCAGGGAAACTATGACAGACAGACAGACAGACAGACAGACAGACAGACAGACAGACAGACAGACAGACAGACAGACAGACAGACAGACAGACAGACAGACAGACAGACAGACAGACAGACAGACAGACAGACAGACAGACAGACAGACAGACAGACAGACAGACAGACAGACAGACAGACAGACAGACAGACAGACAGACAGACAGACAGACAGACAGACAGACAGACAGACAGACAGACAGACAGACAGACAGACAGACAGACAGACAGACAGACAGACAGACAGACAGACAGACAGACAGACAGACAGACAGACAGACAGACAGACAGACAGACAGACAGACAGACAGACAGACAGACAGACAGACAGACAGACAGACAGACAGACAGACAGACAGACAGACAGACAGACAGACAGACAGACAGACAGACAGACAGACAGACAGACAGACAGACAGACAGACAGACAGACAGACAGACAGACAGACAGACAGACAGACAGACAGACAGACAGACAGACAGACAGACAGACAGACAGACAGACAGACAGACAGACAGACAGACAGACAGACAGACAGACAGACAGACAGACAGACAGACAGACAGACAGACAGACAGACAGACAGACAGACAGACAGACAGACAGACAGACAGACAGACAGACAGACAGACAGACAGACAGACAGACAGACAGACAGACAGACAGACAGACAGACAGACAGACAGACAGACAGACAGACAGACAGACAGACAGACAGACAGACAGACAGACAGACAGACAGACAGACAGACAGACAGACAGACAGACAGACAGACAGACAGACAGACAGACAGACAGACAGACAGACAGACAGACAGACAGACAGACAGACAGACAGACAGACAGACAGACAGACAGACAGACAGACAGACAGACAGACAGACAGACAGACAGACAGACAGACAGACAGACAGACAGACAGACAGACAGACAGACAGACAGACAGACAGACAGACAGACAGACAGACAGACAGACAGACAGACAGACAGACAGACAGACAGACAGACAGACAGACAGACAGACAGACAGACAGACAGACAGACAGACAGACAGACAGACAGACAGACAGACAGACAGACAGACAGACAGACAGACAGACAGACAGACAGACAGACAGACAGACAGACAGACAGACAGACAGACAGACAGACAGACAGACAGACAGACAGACAGACAGACAGACAGACAGACAGACAGACAGACAGACAGACAGACAGACAGACAGACAGACAGACAGACAGACAGACAGACAGACAGACAGACAGACAGACAGACAGACAGACAGACAGACAGACAGACAGACAGACAGACAGACAGACAGACAGACAGACAGACAGACAGACAGACAGACAGACAGACAGACAGACAGACAGACAGACAGACAGACAGACAGACAGACAGACAGACAGACAGACAGACAGACAGACAGACAGACAGACAGACAGACAGACAGACAGACAGACAGACAGACAGACAGACAGACAGACAGACAGACAGACAGACAGACAATTCTTATTGGAGAAAGCATTGAAAGAGGTTCCTTTTATAGAATGGATTTGACGACAGTCAACTTTTTTTCTAGTAAAGTCCTTGGTGGTCTAGTGGCTAGGATCCAGCACTTTCACTGCTGTGGCCTGGGTTCGATTCCAGGTCAGGAAAACTGTTACACGCAGATAGAAAATTCCTCTTGAGGAATTGGAAAGAAAATTGAAAGATGTTCCTTTTTCTAGAATGGGTTTTCCGACAGTCAACTTTTTTCCTGTTCATTCCCTGATGGACTAGTGGCTAGGATCCAGCACTCTCACTGCTGTGGCCCGGGTTCGATTCCCGGTCAGGTCTATTATAATAGACGGAAAGACAGAAAATTCTTATTGGAGAAAGCATTGAAAGAGGTTCCTTTTTCTAGAATGGGTTTTCCGACAGTCAACTTTTTTTCTAGTAAAGTCCTTGGTGGTCTAGTGGCTAGGATCCAGCACTTTCACTGCTGTGGCCTGGGTTCGATTCCAGGTCAGGTCTATTATTATAGACGGAAAGACAGAAAATTCTTATTGCGGAAAGACAGAAAATTCTTATTGGAGAAAGCATTGAAAGAGGTTCCTTTTATAGAATGGATTTGACGACAGTCAACTTTTTTTCTAGTAAAGTCCTTGGTGGTCTAGTGGCTAGGATTCAGCACTTTCACTGCTGTGGCCTGGGTTCGATTCCAGGTCAGGAAAACTGTTACACGCAGATAGAAAATTCCTCTTGAGGAATTGGAAAGAAAATTGAAAGATGTTCCTTTTTCTAGAATGGGTTTTCCGACAGTCAACTTTTTTCCTGTTCATTCCCTGATGGACTAGTGGCTAGGATCCAGCACTCTCACTGCTGTGGCCCGGGTTCGATTCCCGGTCAGGTCTATTATAATAGACGGAAAGACAGAAAATTCTTATTGGAGAAAGCATTGAAAGAGGTTCCTTTTTCTAGAATGGGTTTTCCGACAGTCAACTTTTTTTCTAGTAAAGTCCTTGGTGGTCTAGTGGCTAGGATCCAGCACTTTCACTGCTGTGGCCTGGGTTCGATTCCAGGTCAGGTCTATTATTATAGACGGAAAGACAGAAAATTCTTATTGGAGAAAGCATT
Organism: Urocampus carinirostris; assembly: GCF_059441175.1. Taxonomy (NCBI): domain Eukaryota; kingdom Metazoa; phylum Chordata; class Actinopteri; order Syngnathiformes; family Syngnathidae; genus Urocampus; species Urocampus carinirostris. Next base: position 73,126,752 of record NC_142349.1, on the reverse strand, counting down.
GAAAGAGGTTCCTTTTATAGAATGGATTTGACGACAGTCAACTTTTTTTCTAGTAAAGTCCTTGGTGGTCTAGTGGCTAGGATTCAGCACTTTCACTGCTGTGGCCTGGGTTCGATTCCAGGTCAGGGAAACTGTTACACGCAGATAGAAAATTCCTCTTGAGGAATTGGAATGAACATTGAAAGAGGTTCCTTTTTCTAGAATGGGTTTTCCGACAGTCAACTTTTTTTCTAGTAAAGTCCTTGGTGGTCTAGTGGCTAGGATCCAGCACTCTCACTGCTGTGGCCCGGGTTCGATTCCCGGTCAGGTCTATTATAATAGACGGAAAGACAGAAATTTTTTTATCGGAGAAAGCATTGAAAGAGGTTCCTTTTATAAAATGGATTTGACGACAGTCAACTTTTTTCTAGTAAAGTCCTTGGTGGTCTAGTGGCTAGGATCCAGCACTCTCACTGCTGTGGCCCGGGTTTGATTCCCGGTCAGGGAAACTATGACAGACAGACAGACAGACAGACAGACAGACAGACAGACAGACAGACAGACAGACAGACAGACAGACAGACAGACAGACAGACAGACAGACAGACAGACAGACAGACAGACAGACAGACAGACAGACAGACAGACAGACAGACAGACAGACAGACAGACAGACAGACAGACAGACAGACAGACAGACAGACAGACAGACAGACAGACAGACAGACAGACAGACAGACAGACAGACAGACAGACAGACAGACAGACAGACAGACAGACAGACAGACAGACAGACAGACAGACAGACAGACAGACAGACAGACAGACAGACAGACAGACAGACAGACAGACAGACAGACAGACAGACAGACAGACAGACAGACAGACAGACAGACAGACAGACAGACAGACAGACAGACAGACAGACAGACAGACAGACAGACAGACAGACAGACAGACAGACAGACAGACAGACAGACAGACAGACAGACAGACAATTCTTATTGGAGAAAGCATTGAAAGAGGTTCCTTTTATAGAATGGATTTGACGACAGTCAACTTTTTTTCTAGTAAAGTCCTTGGTGGTCTAGTGGCTAGGATCCAGCACTTTCACTGCTGTGGCCTGGGTTCGATTCCAGGTCAGGAAAACTGTTACACGCAGATAGAAAATTCCTCTTGAGGAATTGGAAAGAAAATTGAAAGATGTTCCTTTTTCTAGAATGGGTTTTCCGACAGTCAACTTTTTTCCTGTTCATTCCCTGATGGACTAGTGGCTAGGATCCAGCACTCTCACTGCTGTGGCCCGGGTTCGATTCCCGGTCAGGTCTATTATAATAGACGGAAAGACAGAAAATTCTTATTGGAGAAAGCATTGAAAGAGGTTCCTTTTTCTAGAATGGGTTTTCCGACAGTCAACTTTTTTTCTAGTAAAGTCCTTGGTGGTCTAGTGGCTAGGATCCAGCACTTTCACTGCTGTGGCCTGGGTTCGATTCCAGGTCAGGTCTATTATTATAGACGGAAAGACAGAAAATTCTTATTGGAGAAAGCATTGAAAGAGGTTCCTTTTATAGAATGGATTTGACGACAGTCAACTTTTTTTCTAGTAAAGTCCTTGGTGGTCTAGTGGCTAGGATTCAGCACTTTCACTGCTGTGGCCTGGGTTCGATTCCAGGTCAGGGAAACTGTTACACGCAGATAGAAAATTCCTCTTGAGGAATTGGAATGAACATTGAAAGAGGTTCCTTTTTCTAGAATGGGTTTTCCGACAGTCAACTTTTTTTCTAGTAAAGTCCTTGGTGGTCTAGTGGCTAGGATCCAGCACTCTCACTGCTGTGGCCCGGGTTCGATTCCCGGTCAGGTCTATTATAATAGACGGAAAGACAGAATTTTTTTTATCGGAGAAAGCATTGAAAGAGGTTCCTTTTATAAAATGGATTTGACGACAGTCAACTTTTTTCTAGTAAAGTCCTTGGTGGTCTAGTGGCTAGGATCCAGCACTCTCACTGCTGTGGCCCGGGTTTGATTCCCGGTCAGGGAAACTATGACAGACAGACAGACAGACAGACGGACAGACGGACGGACGGACGGACGGACGGACGGACGGACGGACGGACGGACGGACGGACGGACGGACGGACGGACGGACGGACGGACGGACGGACGGACGGACGGACGGACGGACGGACGGACGGACGGACGGACGGACGGACGGACGGACGGACGGACGGACGGACAGACAGACAGACAATTCTTATTGGAGAAAGCATTGAAAGAGGTTCTTTTTATAGAATGGATTTGACGACAGTCAACTTTTTTTCTAGTAAAGTCCTTGGTGGTCTAGTGGCTAAGATCCAGCACTTTCACTGCTGTGGCCCGGGTTCGATTCCAGGTCAGGGAAACTGTTACACGCAGATAGAAAATTCCTCTTGAGGAATTGGAAAGAAAATTGAAAGATGTTCCTTTTTCTAGAATGGGTTTTCCGACAGTCAACTTTTTTCCTGTTCATTCCCTGATGGACTAGTGGCTAGGATCCAGCACTCTCACTGCTGTGGCCCGGGTTCGATTGCCGGTCAGGTCTATTATAATAGTCGGAAAGACAGAAAATTCTTATTGGAGAAAGCATTGAAAGAGGTTCCTTTTATAGAATGGATTTGACGACAGTCAACTTTTTTTCTAGTAAAGTCCTTGGTGGTCTAGTGGCTAGGATCCAGCACTCTCACTGCTGTGGCCCGGGTTCGATTCCCGGTCAGGGAAACTATGACAGACAGACAGACAGACAGACAGACAGACAGACAATTCCTCTTGAGGAATTGGAAAGATGTTCCTTTTTCTAGAATGGGTTTTCCGACAGTCAACTTTTTTTCTAGTAAAGTCCTTGGTGGTCTAGTGGCTAGGATCCAGCACTCTCACTGCTGTGGCCCGGGTTCGATTCCCGGTCAGGTCTATTATAATAGACGGAAAGACAGAAAATTCTTATTGGAGAAAGCATTGAAAGAGGTTCCTTTTATAGAATGGATTTGACGACAGTCAACTTTTTTTCTAGTAAAGTCCTTGGTGGTCTAGTGGCTAGGATCCAGCACTTTCACTGCTGTGGCCTGGGTTCGATTCCAGGTCAGGAAAACTGTTACACGCAGATAGAAAATTCCTCTTGAGGAATTGGAAAGAAAATTGAAAGATGTTCCTTTTTCTAGAATGGGTTTTCCGACAGACGGACGGACGGACGGACGGACGGACGGACGGACGGACGGACGGACGGACGGACGGACGGACGGACGGACGGACGGACGGACGGACGGACGGACGGACGGACGGACGGACGGACGGACGGACGGACGGACGGACGGACGGACGGACGGACGGACGGACGGACGGACGGACGGACGGACGGACGGACGGACGGACGGACGGACGGACGGACGGACGGACGGACGATTCTTATTGGAGAAAGCATTGAAAGAGGTTCTTTTTATAGAATGGATTTGACGACAGTCAACTTTTTTTCTAGTAAAGTCCTTGGTGGTCTAGTGGCTAAGATCCAGCACTTTCACTGCTGTGGCCCGGGTTCGATTCCAGGTCAGGGAAACTGTTACACGCAGATAGAAAATTCCTCTTGAGGAATTGGAAAGAAAATTGAAAGATGTTCCTTTTTCTAGAATGGGTTTTCCGACAGTCAACTTTTTTCCTGTTCATTCCCTGATGGACTAGTGGCTAGGATCCAGCACTCTCACTGCTGTGGCCCGGGTTCGATTCCCGGTCAGGTCTATTATAATAGACGGAAAGACAGAAAATTCTTATTGGAGAAAGCATTGAAAGAGGTTCCTTTTTCTAGAATGGGTTTTCCGACAGTCAACTTTTTTTCTAGTAAAGTCCTTGGTGGTCTAGTGGCTAGGATCCAGCACTTTCACTGCTGTGGCCTGGGTTCGATTCCAGGTCAGGTCTATTATTATAGACGGAAAGACAGAAAATTCTTATTGGAGAAAGCATTGAAAGAGGTTCCTTTTATAGAATGGATTTGACGACAGTCAACTTTTTTTCTAGTAAAGTCCTTGGTGGTCTAGTGGCTAGGATTCAGCACTTTCACTGCTGTGGCCTGGGTTCGATTCCAGGTCAGGGAAACTGTTACACGCAGATAGAAAATTCCTCTTGAGGAATTGGAATGAACATTGAAAGAGGTTCCTTTTTCTAGAATGGGTTTTCCGACAGTCAACTTTTTTTCTAGTAAAGTCCTTGGTGGTCTAGTGGCTAGGATCCAGCACTCTCACTGCTGTGGCCCGGGTTCGATTCCCGGTCAGGTCTATTATAATAGACGGAAAGACAGAAATTTTTTTATCGGAGAAAGCATTGAAAGAGGTTCCTTTTATAAAATGGATTTGACGACAGTCAACTTTTTTCTAGTAAAGTCCTTGGTGGTCTAGTGGCTAGGATCCAGCACTCTCACTGCTGTGGCCCGGGTTTGATTCCCGGTCAGGGAAACTATGACAGACAGACAGACAGACAGACAGACGGACGGACGGACGGACGGACGGACGGACGGACGGACGGACGGACGGACGGACGGACGGACGGACGGACGGACGGACGGACGGACGGACGGACGGACGGACGGACGGACGGACGGACGGACGGACGGACGGACGGACGGACGGACGGACGGACGGACGGACGGACGGACGGACGGACGGACGGACGGACGGACGGACGGACGGACGGACGGACGGACGGACGGACAGACAGACAGACAATTCTTATTGGAGAAAGCATTGAAAGAGGTTCCTTTTATAGAATGGATTTGACGACAGTCAACTTTTTTTCTAGTAAAGTCCTTGGTGGTCTAGTGGCTAGGATCCAGCACTTTCACTGCTGTGGCCTGGGTTCGATTCCAGGTCAGGAAAACTGTTACACGCAGATAGAAAATTCCTCTTGAGGAATTGGAAAGAAAATTGAAAGATGTTCCTTTTTCTAGAATGGGTTTTCCGACAGTCAACTTTTTTCCTGTTCATTCCCTGATGGACTAGTGGCTAGGATCCAGCACTCTCACTGCTGTGGCCCGGGTTCGATTCCCGGTCAGGTCTATTATAATAGACGGAAAGACAGAAATTTTTTTATCGGAGAAAGCATTGAAAGAGGTTCCTTTTATAAAATGGATTTGACGACAGTCAACTTTTTTCTAGTAAAGTCCTTGGTGGTCTAGTGGCTAGGATCCAGCACTCTCACTGCTGTGGCCCGGGTTTGATTCCCGGTCAGGGAAACTATGACAGACAGACAGACAGACAGACAGACAGACAGACAGACAGACAGACAGACAGCCAGCCAGACAGCCAGCCAGACAGCCAGACAGCCAGACAGCCAGCCAGACAGCCAGCCAGACAGCCAGACAGCCAGACAGCCAGACAGACAGACAGCCAGCCAGACAGACAGACAGACAGACAGACAGACAGACAGCCAGCCAGCCAGCCAGACAGACAGACAGACAGACAGCCAGACAGACAGACAGACAGACAGACAGACAGACAGACAGACAGACAGACAGCCAGCCAGACAGACAGACAGACAGCCAGCCAGACAGCCAGACAGCCAGACAGACAGACAGACAGCCAGACAGACAGCCAGACAGACAGACAGACAGACAGACAGACAGACAGACAGACAGCCAGACAGACAGCCAGACAGACAGACAGACAGACAGACAGACAGACAGACAGACAGACAGACAGACAGACAGCCAGACAGCCAGACAGACAGCCAGACAGACAGCCAGACAGACAGACAGACAGCCAGACAGACAGACAGACAGACAGACAGACAGACAGACAGACAGACAGACAGACAGACAGACAGACAGACAGACAGACAGACAGACAGACAGACAGACAGACAGACAGACAGACAGACAGACAGACAGACAATTCTTATTGGAGAAAGCATTGAAAGAGGTTCCTTTTATAGAATGGATTTGACGACAGTCAACTTTTTTTCTAGTAAAGTCCTTGGTGGTCTAGTGGCTAGGATCCAGCACTTTCACTGCTGTGGCCTGGGTTCGATTCCAGGTCAGGAAAACTGTTACACGCAGATAGAAAATTCCTCTTGAGGAATTGGAAAGAAAATTGAAAGATGTTCCTTTTTCTAGAATGGGTTTTCCGACAGTCAACTTTTTTCCTGTTCATTCCCTGATGGACTAGTGGCTAGGATCCAGCACTCTCACTGCTGTGGCCCGGGTTCGATTCCCGGTCAGGTCTATTATAATAGACGGAAAGACAGAAAATTCTTATTGGAGAAAGCATTGAAAGAGGTTCCTTTTTCTAGAATGGGTTTTCCGACAGTCAACTTTTTTTCTAGTAAAGTCCTTGGTGGTCTAGTGGCTAGGATCCAGCACTTTCACTGCTGTGGCCTGGGTTCGATTCCAGGTCAGGTCTATTATTATAGACGGAAAGACAGAAAATTCTTATTGGAGAAAGCATTGAAAGAGGTTCCTTTTATAGAATGGATTTGACGACAGTCAACTTTTTTTCTAGTAAAGTCCTTGGTGGTCTAGTGGCTAGGATTCAGCACTTTCACTGCTGTGGCCTGGGTTCGATTCCAGGTCAGGGAAACTGTTACACGCAGATAGAAAATTCCTCTTGAGGAATTGGAATGAACATTGAAAGAGGTTCCTTTTTCTAGAATGGGTTTTCCGACAGTCAACTTTTTTTCTAGTAAAGTCCTTGGTGGTCTAGTGGCTAGGATCCAGCACTCTCACTGCTGTGGCCCGGGTTCGATTCCCGGTCAGGTCTATTATAATAGACGGAAAGACAGAAATTTTTTTATCGGAGAAAGCATTGAAAGAGGTTCCTTTTATAAAATGGATTTGACGACAGTCAACTTTTTTCTAGTAAAGTCCTTGGTGGTCTAGTGGCTAGGATCCAGCACTCTCACTGCTGTGGCCCGGGTTTGATTCCCGGTCAGGGAAACTATGACAGACAGACAGACAGACAGACAGACAGACAGACAGACAGACAGACAGACAGACAGACAGACAGACAGACAGACAGACAGACAGACAGACAGACAGACAGACAGACAGACAGACAGACAGACAGACAGACAGACAGACAGACAGACAGACAGACAGACAGACAGACAGACAGACAGACAGACAGACAGACAGACAGACAGACAGACAGACAGACAGACAGACAGACAGACAGACAGACAGACAGACAGACAGACAGACAGACAGACAGACAGACAGACAGACAATTCTTATTGGAGAAAGCATTGAAAGAGGTTCCTTTTATAGAATGGATTTGACGACAGTCAACTTTTTTTCTAGTAAAGTCCTTGGTGGTCTAGTGGCTAGGATCCAGCACTTTCACTGCTGTGGCCTGGGTTCGATTCCAGGTCAGGAAAACTGTTACACGCAGATAGAAAATTCCTCTTGAGGAATTGGAAAGAAAATTGAAAGATGTTCCTTTTTCTAGAATGGGTTTTCCGACGGACGGACGGACGGACGGACGGACGGACGGACGGACGGACGGACGGACGGACGGACGGACGGACGGACGGACGGACGGACGGACGGACGGACGGACGGACGGACGGACGGACGGACGGACGGACGGACGGACGGACGGACGGACGGACGGACGGACGGACGGACGGACGGACGGACGGACGGACGGACGGACGGACGGACGGACGGACGGACGGACGGACGGACGGACGGACGGACGGACGGACGGACGGACGGACGGACGGACGATTCTTATTGGAGAAAGCATTGAAAGAGGTTCTTTTTATAGAATGGATTTGACGACAGTCAACTTTTTTTCTAGTAAAGTCCTTGGTGGTCTAGTGGCTAAGATCCAGCACTTTCACTGCTGTGGCCCGGGTTCGATTCCAGGTCAGGGAAACTGTTACACGCAGATAGAAAATTCCTCTTGAGGAATTGGAAAGAAAATTGAAAGATGTTCCTTTTTCTAGAATGGGTTTTCCGACAGTCAACTTTTTTCCTGTTCATTCCCTGATGGACTAGTGGCTAGGATCCAGCACTCTCACTGCTGTGGCCCGGGTTCGATTCCCGGTCAGGTCTATTATAATAGACGGAAAGACAGAAAATTCTTATTGGAGAAAGCATTGAAAGAGGTTCCTTTTTCTAGAATGGGTTTTCCGACAGTCAACTTTTTTTCTAGTAAAGTCCTTGGTGGTCTAGTGGCTAGGATCCAGCACTTTCACTGCTGTGGCCTGGGTTCGATTCCAGGTCAGGTCTATTATTATAGACGGAAAGACAGAAAATTCTTATTGGAGAAAGCATTGAAAGAGGTTCCTTTTATAGAATGGATTTGACGACAGTCAACTTTTTTTCTAGTAAAGTCCTTGGTGGTCTAGTGGCTAGGATTCAGCACTTTCACTGCTGTGGCCTGGGTTCGATTCCAGGTCAGGGAAACTGTTACACGCAGATAGAAAATTCCTCTTGAGGAATTGGAATGAACATTGAAAGAGGTTCCTTTTTCTAGAATGGGTTTTCCGACAGTCAACTTTTTTTCTAGTAAAGTCCTTGGTGGTCTAGTGGCTAGGATCCAGCACTCTCACTGCTGTGGCCCGGGTTCGATTCCCGGTCAGGTCTATTATAATAGACGGAAAGACAGAAATTTTTTTATCGGAGAAAGCATTGAAAGAGGTTCCTTTTATAAAATGGATTTGACGACAGTCAACTTTTTTCTAGTAAAGTCCTTGGTGGTCTAGTGGCTAGGATCCAGCACTCTCACTGCTGTGGCCCGGGTTTGATTCCCGGTCAGGGAAACTATGACAGACAGACAGACAGACAGACAGACGGACGGACGGACGGACGGACGGACGGACGGACGGACGGACGGACGGACGGACGGACGGACGGACGGACGGACGGACGGACGGACGGACGGACGGACGGACGGACGGACGGACGGACGGACGGACGGACGGACGGACGGACGGACGGACGGACGGACGGACGGACGGACGGACGGACGGACGGACGGACGGACGGACGGACGGACGGACGGACGGACGGACGGACGGACGGACGGACGGACGGACGGACGGACGGACGGACGGACGGACGGACGGACGGACGGACAGACAGACAGACAGACAATTCTTATTGGAGAAAGCATTGAAAGAGGTTCCTTTTATAGAATGGATTTGACGACAGTCAACTTTTTTTCTAGTAAAGTCCTTGGTGGTCTAGTGGCTAGGATCCAGCACTTTCACTGCTGTGGCCTGGGTTCGATTCCAGGTCAGGAAAACTGTTACACGCAGATAGAAAATTCCTCTTGAGGAATTGGAAAGAAAATTGAAAGATGTTCCTTTTTCTAGAATGGGTTTTCCGACAGTCAACTTTTTTCCTGTTCATTCCCTGATGGACTAGTGGCTAGGATCCAGCACTCTCACTGCTGTGGCCCGGGTTCGATTCCCGGTCAGGTCTATTATAATAGACGGAAAGACAGAAATTTTTTTATCGGAGAAAGCATTGAAAGAGGTTCCTTTTATAAAATGGATTTGACGACAGTCAACTTTTTTCTAGTAAAGTCCTTGGTGGTCTAGTGGCTAGGATCCAGCACTCTCACTGCTGTGGCCCGGGTTTGATTCCCGGTCAGGGAAACTATGACAGACAGACAGACAGACAGACAGACAGACAGACAGACAGACAGACAGCCAGCCAGACAGCCAGCCAGACAGCCAGCCAGACAGCCAGCCAGCCAGACAGACAGCCAGACAGCCAGCCAGACAGCCAGCCAGACAGCCAGCCAGACAGCCAGCCAGACAGACAGACAGACAGACAGACAGACAGACAGACAGACAGCCAGACAGACAGACAGACAGACAGACAGACAGCCAGACAGACAGACAGACAGACAGACAGACAGACAGACAGACAGACAGACAGACAGACAGACAGACAGACAGACAGACAGACAGACAGACAGACAGACAGACAGACAGACAGACAGACAGACAGACAGACAGACAGACAGACAGACAGACAGACAGACAGACAGACAGACAGACAGACAGACAGACAATTCTTATTGGAGAAAGCATTGAAAGAGGTTCCTTTTATAGAATGGATTTGACGACAGTCAACTTTTTTTCTAGTAAAGTCCTTGGTGGTCTAGTGGCTAGGATCCAGCACTTTCACTGCTGTGGCCTGGGTTCGATTCCAGGTCAGGAAAACTGTTACACGCAGATAGAAAATTCCTCTTGAGGAATTGGAAAGAAAATTGAAAGATGTTCCTTTTTCTAGAATGGGTTTTCCGACAGTCAACTTTTTTCCTGTTCATTCCCTGATGGACTAGTGGCTAGGATCCAGCACTCTCACTGCTGTGGCCCGGGTTCGATTCCCGGTCAGGTCTATTATAATAGACGGAAAGACAGAAAATTCTTATTGGAGAAAGCATTGAAAGAGGTTCCTTTTTCTAGAATGGGTTTTCCGACAGTCAACTTTTTTTCTAGTAAAGTCCTTGGTGGTCTAGTGGCTAGGATCCAGCACTTTCACTGCTGTGGCCTGGGTTCGATTCCAGGTCAGGTCTATTATTATAGACGGAAAGACAGAAAATTCTTATTGGAGAAAGCATTGAAAGAGGTTCCTTTTATAGAATGGATTTGACGACAGTCAACTTTTTTTCTAGTAAAGTCCTTGGTGGTCTAGTGGCTAGGATTCAGCACTTTCACTGCTGTGGCCTGGGTTCGATTCCAGGTCAGGGAAACTGTTACACGCAGATAGAAAATTCCTCTTGAGGAATTGGAATGAACATTGAAAGAGGTTCCTTTTTCTAGAATGGGTTTTCCGACAGTCAACTTTTTTTCTAGTAAAGTCCTTGGTGGTCTAGTGGCTAGGATCCAGCACTCTCACTGCTGTGGCCCGGGTTCGATTCCCGGTCAGGTCTATTATAATAGACGGAAAGACAGAAATTTTTTTATCGGAGAAAGCATTGAAAGAGGTTCCTTTTATAAAATGGATTTGACGACAGTCAACTTTTTTCTAGTAAAGTCCTTGGTGGTCTAGTGGCTAGGATCCAGCACTCTCACTGCTGTGGCCCGGGTTTGATTCCCGGTCAGGGAAACTATGACAGACAGACAGACAGACAGACGGACGGACGGACGGACGGACGGACGGACGGACGGACGGACGGACGGACGGACGGACGGACGGACGGACGGACGGACGGACGGACGGACGGACGGACGGACGGACGGACGGACGGACGGACGGACGGACGGACGGACGGACGGACGGACGGACGGACGGACGGACGGACGGACGGACGGACGGACGGACGGACGGACGGACGGACGGACGGACGGACGGACGGACGGACGGACGGACGGACGGACGGACGGACGGACGGACGGACGGACGGACGGACGGACGGACGGACGGACAGACAGACAGACAGACAGACAGACAATTCTTATTGGAGAAAGCATTGAAAGAGGTTCCTTTTATAGAATGGATTTGACGACAGTCAACTTTTTTTCTAGTAAAGTCCTTGGTGGTCTAGTGGCTAGGATCCAGCACTTTCACTGCTGTGGCCTGGGTTCGATTCCAGGTCAGGAAAACTGTTACACGCAGATAGAAAATTCCTCTTGAGGAATTGGAAAGAAAATTGAAAGATGTTCCTTTTTCTAGAATGGGTTTTCCGACAGTCAACTTTTTTCCTGTTCATTCCCTGATGGACTAGTGGCTAGGATCCAGCACTCTCACTGCTGTGGCCCGGGTTCGATTCCCGGTCAGGTCTATTATAATAGACGGAAAGACAGAAATTTTTTTATCGGAGAAAGCATTGAAAGAGGTTCCTTTTATAAAATGGATTTGACGACAGTCAACTTTTTTCTAGTAAAGTCCTTGGTGGTCTAGTGGCTAGGATCCAGCACTCTCACTGCTGTGGCCCGGGTTTGATTCCCGGTCAGGGAAACTATGACAGACAGACAGACAGACAGACAGACAGACAGACAGACAGACAGACAGACAGACAGACAGACAGACAGACAGACAGACAGACAGACAGACAGACAGACAGACAGACAGACAGACAGACAGACAGACAGACAGACAGACAGACAGACAGACAGACAGACAGACAGACAGACAGACAGACAGACAGACAGACAGACAGACAGACAGACAGACAGACAGACAGACAGACAGACAGACAGACAGACAGACAGACAGACAGACAGACAGACAGACAGACAGACAGACAGACAGACAGACAGACAGACAGACAGACAGACAGACAGACAGACAGACAGACAGACAGACAGACAGACAGACAGACAGACAGACAGACAGACAGACAGACAGACAGACAGACAGACAGACAGACAGACAGACAGACAGACAGACAGACAGACAGACAGACAGACAGACAGACAGACAGACAGACAGACAGACAGACAGACAGACAGACAGACAGACAGACAGACAGACAGACAGACAGACAGACAGACAGACAGACAGACAGACAGACAGACAGACAGACAGACAGACAGACAGACAGACAGACAGACAATTCTTATTGGAGAAAGCATTGAAAGAGGTTCCTTTTATAGAATGGATTTGACGACAGTCAACTTTTTTTCTAGTAAAGTCCTTGGTGGTCTAGTGGCTAGGATCCAGCACTTTCACTGCTGTGGCCTGGGTTCGATTCCAGGTCAGGAAAACTGTTACACGCAGATAGAAAATTCCTCTTGAGGAATTGGAAAGAAAATTGAAAGATGTTCCTTTTTCTAGAATGGGTTTTCCGACAGTCAACTTTTTTCCTGTTCATTCCCTGATGGACTAGTGGCTAGGATCCAGCACTCTCACTGCTGTGGCCCGGGTTCGATTCCCGGTCAGGTCTATTATAATAGACGGAAAGACAGAAAATTCTTATTGGAGAAAGCATTGAAAGAGGTTCCTTTTTCTAGAATGGGTTTTCCGACAGTCAACTTTTTTTCTAGTAAAGTCCTTGGTGGTCTAGTGGCTAGGATCCAGCACTTTCACTGCTGTGGCCTGGGTTCGATTCCAGGTCAGGTCTATTATTATAGACGGAAAGACAGAAAATTCTTATTGGAGAAAGCATTGAAAGAGGTTCCTTTTATAGAATGGATTTGACGACAGTCAACTTTTTTTCTAGTAAAGTCCTTGGTGGTCTAGTGGCTAGGATTCAGCACTTTCACTGCTGTGGCCTGGGTTCGATTCCAGGTCAGGGAAACTGTTACACGCAGATAGAAAATTCCTCTTGAGGAATTGGAATGAACATTGAAAGAGGTTCCTTTTTCTAGAATGGGTTTTCCGACAGTCAACTTTTTTTCTAGTAAAGTCCTTGGTGGTCTAGTGGCTAGGATCCAGCACTCTCACTGCTGTGGCCCGGGTTCGATTCCCGGTCAGGTCTATTATAATAGACGGAAAGACAGAAATTTTTTTATCGGAGAAAGCATTGAAAGAGGTTCCTTTTATAAAATGGATTTGACGACAGTCAACTTTTTTCTAGTAAAGTCCTTGGTGGTCTAGTGGCTAGGATCCAGCACTCTCACTGCTGTGGCCCGGGTTTGATTCCCGGTCAGGGAAACTATGACAGACAGACAGACGGACGGACGGACGGACGGACGGACGGACGGACGGACGGACGGACGGACGGACGGACGGACGGACGGACGGACGGACGGACGGACGGACGGACGGACGGACGGACGGACGGACGGACGGACGGACGGACGGACGGACGGACGGACGGACGGACGGACGGACGGACGGACGGACGGACGGACGGACGGACGGACGGACGGACGGACGGACGGACGGACAGACAGACAGACAATTCTTATTGGAGAAAGCATTGAAAGAGGTTCTTTTTATAGAATGGATTTGACGACAGTCAACTAGTGGCTAAGATCCAGCACTTTCACTGCTGTGGCCCGGGTTCGATTCCAGGTCAGGGAAACTGTTACACGCAGATAGAAAATTCCTCTTGAGGAATTGGAAAGAAAATTGAAAGATGTTCCTTTTTCTAGAATGGGTTTTCCGACAGTCAACTTTTTTCCTGTTCATTCCCTGATGGACTAGTGGCTAGGATCCAGCACTCTCACTGCTGTGGCCCGGGTTCGATTGCCGGTCAGGTCTATTATAATAGTCGGAAAGACAGAAAATTCTTATTGGAGAAAGCATTGAAAGAGGTTCCTTTTATAGAATGGATTTGACGACAGTCAACTTTTTTTCTAGTAAAGTCCTTGGTGGTCTAGTGGCTAGGATCCAGCACTCTCACTGCTGTGGCCCGGGTTCGATTCCCGGTCAGGGAAACTATGACAGACAGACAGACAGACAGACAGACAGACAGACAATTCCTCTTGAGGAATTGGAAAGATGTTCCTTTTTCTAGAATGGGTTTTCCGACAGTCAACTTTTTTTCTAGTAAAGTCCTTGGTGGTCTAGTGGCTAGGATCCAGCACTCTCACTGCTGTGGCCCGGGTTCGATTCCCGGTCAGGTCTATTATAATAGACGGAAAGACAGAAAATTCTTATTGGAGAAAGCATTGAAAGAGGTTCCTTTTATAGAATGGATTTGACGACAGTCAACTTTTTTTCTAGTAAAGTCCTTGGTGGTCTAGTGGCTAGGATCCAGCACTTTCACTGCTGTGGCCTGGGTTCGATTCCAGGTCAGGAAAACTGTTACACGCAGATAGAAAATTCCTCTTGAGGAATTGGAAAGAAAATTGAAAGATGTTCCTTTTTCTAGAATGGGTTTTCCGACGGACGGACGGACGGACGGACGGACGGACGGACGGACGGACGGACGGACGGACGGACGGACGGACGGACGGACGGACGGACGGACGGACGGACGGACGGACGGACGGACGGACGGACGGACGGACGGACGGACGGACGGACGGACGGACGGACGGACGGACGGACGGACGGACGGACGGACGGACGGACGGACGGACGGACGGACGGACGGACGGACGGACGGACGGACGGACGGACGGACGGACGGACGGACGGACGGACGATTCTTATTGGAGAAAGCATTGAAAGAGGTTCTTTTTATAGAATGGATTTGACGACAGTCAACTTTTTTTCTAGTAAAGTCCTTGGTGGTCTAGTGGCTAAGATCCAGCACTTTCACTGCTGTGGCCCGGGTTCGATTCCAGGTCAGGGAAACTGTTACACGCAGATAGAAAATTCCTCTTGAGGAATTGGAAAGAAAATTGAAAGATGTTCCTTTTTCTAGAATGGGTTTTCCGACAGTCAACTTTTTTCCTGTTCATTCCCTGATGGACTAGTGGCTAGGATCCAGCACTCTCACTGCTGTGGCCCGGGTTCGATTCCCGGTCAGGTCTATTATAATAGACGGAAAGACAGAAAATTCTTATTGGAGAAAGCATTGAAAGAGGTTCCTTTTTCTAGAATGGGTTTTCCGACAGTCAACTTTTTTTCTAGTAAAGTCCTTGGTGGTCTAGTGGCTAGGATCCAGCACTTTCACTGCTGTGGCCTGGGTTCGATTCCAGGTCAGGTCTATTATTATAGACGGAAAGACAGAAAATTCTTATTGGAGAAAGCATTGAAAGAGGTTCCTTTTATAGAATGGATTTGACGACAGTCAACTTTTTTTCTAGTAAAGTCCTTGGTGGTCTAGTGGCTAGGATTCAGCACTTTCACTGCTGTGGCCTGGGTTCGATTCCAGGTCAGGGAAACTGTTACACGCAGATAGAAAATTCCTCTTGAGGAATTGGAATGAACATTGAAAGAGGTTCCTTTTTCTAGAATGGGTTTTCCGACAGTCAACTTTTTTTCTAGTAAAGTCCTTGGTGGTCTAGTGGCTAGGATCCAGCACTCTCACTGCTGTGGCCCGGGTTCGATTCCCGGTCAGGTCTATTATAATAGACGGAAAGACAGAAATTTTTTTATCGGAGAAAGCATTGAAAGAGGTTCCTTTTATAAAATGGATTTGACGACAGTCAACTTTTTTCTAGTAAAGTCCTTGGTGGTCTAGTGGCTAGGATCCAGCACTCTCACTGCTGTGGCCCGGGTTTGATTCCCGGTCAGGGAAACTATGACAGACAGACAGACGGACGGACGGACGGACGGACGGACGGACGGACGGACGGACGGACGGACGGACGGACGGACGGACGGACGGACGGACGGACGGACGGACGGACGGACGGACGGACGGACGGACGGACGGACGGACGGACGGACGGACGGACGGACGGACGGACGGACGGACGGACGGACGGACGGACGGACGGACGGACGGACGGACGGACGGACGGACGGACGGACGGACGGACGGACGGACGGACGGACGGACGGACGGACGGACGGACGGACAGACAGACAGACAATTCTTATTGGAGAAAGCATTGAAAGAGGTTCCTTTTATAGAATGGATTTGACGACAGTCAACTTTTTTTCTAGTAAAGTCCTTGGTGGTCTAGTGGCTAGGATCCAGCACTTTCACTGCTGTGGCCTGGGTTCGATTCCAGGTCAGGAAAACTGTTACACGCAGATAGAAAATTCCTCTTGAGGAATTGGAAAGAAAATTGAAAGATGTTCCTTTTTCTAGAATGGGTTTTCCGACAGTCAACTTTTTTCCTGTTCATTCCCTGATGGACTAGTGGCTAGGATCCAGCACTCTCACTGCTGTGGCCCGGGTTCGATTCCCGGTCAGGTCTATTATAATAGACGGAAAGACAGAAATTTTTTTATCGGAGAAAGCATTGAAAGAGGTTCCTTTTATAAAATGGATTTGACGACAGTCAACTTTTTTCTAGTAAAGTCCTTGGTGGTCTAGTGGCTAGGATCCAGCACTCTCACTGCTGTGGCCCGGGTTTGATTCCCGGTCAGGGAAACTATGACAGACAGACAGACAGACAGACAGACAGACAGACAGACAGACAGACAGACAGACAGACAGACAGACAGACAGACAGACAGACAGACAGACAGACAGACAGACAGACAGACAGACAGACAGACAGACAGACAGACAGACAGACAGACAGACAGACAGACAGACAGACAGACAGACAGACAGACAGACAGACAGACAGACAGACAGACAGACAGACAGACAGACAGACAGACAGACAGACAGACAGACAGACAGACAGACAGACAGACAGACAGACAGACAGACAGACAGACAGACAGACAGACAGACAGACAGACAGACAGACAGACAGACAGACAGACAGACAGACAGACAGACAGACAGACAGACAGACAGACAGACAGACAGACAGACAGACAGACAGACAGACAGACAGACAATTCTTATTGGAGAAAGCATTGAAAGAGGTTCCTTTTATAGAATGGATTTGACGACAGTCAACTTTTTTTCTAGTAAAGTCCTTGGTGGTCTAGTGGCTAGGATCCAGCACTTTCACTGCTGTGGCCTGGGTTCGATTCCAGGTCAGGAAAACTGTTACACGCAGATAGAAAATTCCTCTTGAGGAATTGGAAAGAAAATTGAAAGATGTTCCTTTTTCTAGAATGGGTTTTCCGACAGTCAACTTTTTTCCTGTTCATTCCCTGATGGACTAGTGGCTAGGATCCAGCACTCTCACTGCTGTGGCCCGGGTTCGATTCCCGGTCAGGTCTATTATAATAGACGGAAAGACAGAAAATTCTTATTGGAGAAAGCATTGAAAGAGGTTCCTTTTTCTAGAATGGGTTTTCCGACAGTCAACTTTTTTTCTAGTAAAGTCCTTGGTGGTCTAGTGGCTAGGATCCAGCACTTTCACTGCTGTGGCCTGGGTTCGATTCCAGGTCAGGTCTATTATTATAGACGGAAAGACAGAAAATTCTTATTGGAGAAAGCATTGAAAGAGGTTCCTTTTATAGAATGGATTTGACGACAGTCAACTTTTTTTCTAGTAAAGTCCTTGGTGGTCTAGTGGCTAGGATTCAGCACTTTCACTGCTGTGGCCTGGGTTCGATTCCAGGTCAGGGAAACTGTTACACGCAGATAGAAAATTCCTCTTGAGGAATTGGAATGAACATTGAAAGAGGTTCCTTTTTCTAGAATGGGTTTTCCGACAGTCAACTTTTTTTCTAGTAAAGTCCTTGGTGGTCTAGTGGCTAGGATCCAGCACTCTCACTGCTGTGGCCCGGGTTCGATTCCCGGTCAGGTCTATTATAATAGACGGAAAGACAGAAATTTTTTTATCGGAGAAAGCATTGAAAGAGGTTCCTTTTATAAAATGGATTTGACGACAGTCAACTTTTTTCTAGTAAAGTCCTTGGTGGTCTAGTGGCTAGGATCCAGCACTCTCACTGCTGTGGCCCGGGTTTGATTCCCGGTCAGGGAAACTATGACAGACAGACAGACGGACGGACGGACGGACGGACGGACGGACGGACGGACGGACGGACGGACGGACGGACGGACGGACGGACGGACGGACGGACGGACGGACGGACGGACGGACGGACGGACGGACGGACGGACGGACGGACGGACGGACGGACGGACGGACGGACGGACGGACGGACAGACAGACAGACAGACAATTCTTATTGGAGAAAGCATTGAAAGAGGTTCTTTTTATAGAATGGATTTGACGACAGTCAACTTTTTTTCTAGTAAAGTCCTTGGTGGTCTAGTGGCTAAGATCCAGCACTTTCACTGCTGTGGCCCGGGTTCGATTCCAGGTCAGGGAAACTGTTACACGCAGATAGAAAATTCCTCTTGAGGAATTGGAAAGAAAATTGAAAGATGTTCCTTTTTCTAGAATGGGTTTTCCGACAGTCAACTTTTTTCCTGTTCATTCCCTGATGGACTAGTGGCTAGGATCCAGCACTCTCACTGCTGTGGCCCGGGTTCGATTGCCGGTCAGGTCTATTATAATAGTCGGAAAGACAGAAAATTCTTATTGGAGAAAGCATTGAAAGAGGTTCCTTTTATAGAATGGATTTGACGACAGTCAACTTTTTTTCTAGTAAAGTCCTTGGTGGTCTAGTGGCTAGGATCCAGCACTCTCACTGCTGTGGCCCGGGTTCGATTCCCGGTCAGGGAAACTATGACAGACAGACAGACAGACAGACAGACAGACAGACAATTCCTCTTGAGGAATTGGAAAGATGTTCCTTTTTCTAGAATGGGTTTTCCGACAGTCAACTTTTTTTCTAGTAAAGTCCTTGGTGGTCTAGTGGCTAGGATCCAGCACTCTCACTGCTGTGGCCCGGGTTCGATTCCCGGTCAGGTCTATTATAATAGACGGAAAGACAGAAAATTCTTATTGGAGAAAGCATTGAAAGAGGTTCCTTTTATAGAATGGATTTGACGACAGTCAACTTTTTTTCTAGTAAAGTCCTTGGTGGTCTAGTGGCTAGGATCCAGCACTTTCACTGCTGTGGCCTGGGTTCGATTCCAGGTCAGGAAAACTGTTACACGCAGATAGAAAATTCCTCTTGAGGAATTGGAAAGAAAATTGAAAGATGTTCCTTTTTCTAGAATGGGTTTTCCGACGGACGGACGGACGGACGGACGGACGGACGGACGGACGGACGGACGGACGGACGGACGGACGGACGGACGGACGGACGGACGGACGGACGGACGGACGGACGGACGGACGGACGGACGGACGGACGGACGGACGGACGGACGGACGGACGGACGGACGGACGGACGGACGGACGGACGGACGGACGGACGGACGGACGGACGGACGGACGGACGGACGGACGGACGGACGGACGGACGGACGGACGGACGGACGGACGGACGGACGGACGGACGGACGATTCTTATTGGAGAAAGCATTGAAAGAGGTTCTTTTTATAGAATGGATTTGACGACAGTCAACTTTTTTTCTAGTAAAGTCCTTGGTGGTCTAGTGGCTAAGATCCAGCACTTTCACTGCTGTGGCCCGGGTTCGATTCCAGGTCAGGGAAACTGTTACACGCAGATAGAAAATTCCTCTTGAGGAATTGGAAAGAAAATTGAAAGATGTTCCTTTTTCTAGAATGGGTTTTCCGACAGTCAACTTTTTTCCTGTTCATTCCCTGATGGACTAGTGGCTAGGATCCAGCACTCTCACTGCTGTGGCCCGGGTTCGATTCCCGGTCAGGTCTATTATAATAGACGGAAAGACAGAAAATTCTTATTGGAGAAAGCATTGAAAGAGGTTCCTTTTTCTAGAATGGGTTTTCCGACAGTCAACTTTTTTTCTAGTAAAGTCCTTGGTGGTCTAGTGGCTAGGATCCAGCACTTTCACTGCTGTGGCCTGGGTTCGATTCCAGGTCAGGTCTATTATTATAGACGGAAAGACAGAAAATTCTTATTGGAGAAAGCATTGAAAGAGGTTCCTTTTATAGAATGGATTTGACGACAGTCAACTTTTTTTCTAGTAAAGTCCTTGGTGGTCTAGTGGCTAGGATTCAGCACTTTCACTGCTGTGGCCTGGGTTCGATTCCAGGTCAGGGAAACTGTTACACGCAGATAGAAAATTCCTCTTGAGGAATTGGAATGAACATTGAAAGAGGTTCCTTTTTCTAGAATGGGTTTTCCGACAGTCAACTTTTTTTCTAGTAAAGTCCTTGGTGGTCTAGTGGCTAGGATCCAGCACTCTCACTGCTGTGGCCCGGGTTCGATTCCCGGTCAGGTCTATTATAATAGACGGAAAGACAGAAATTTTTTTATCGGAGAAAGCATTGAAAGAGGTTCCTTTTATAAAATGGATTTGACGACAGTCAACTTTTTTCTAGTAAAGTCCTTGGTGGTCTAGTGGCTAGGATCCAGCACTCTCACTGCTGTGGCCCGGGTTTGATTCCCGGTCAGGGAAACTATGACAGACAGACAGACGGACGGACGGACGGACGGACGGACGGACGGACGGACGGACGGACGGACGGACGGACGGACGGACGGACGGACGGACGGACGGACGGACGGACGGACGGACGGACGGACGGACGGACGGACGGACGGACGGACGGACGGACGGACGGACGGACGGACGGACGGACGGACGGACGGACGGACGGACGGACAGACAGACAATTCTTATTGGAGAAAGCATTGAAAGAGGTTCTTTTTATAGAATGGATTTGACGACAGTCAACTTTTTTTCTAGTAAAGTCCTTGGTGGTCTAGTGGCTAAGATCCAGCACTTTCACTGCTGTGGCCCGGGTTCGATTCCAGGTCAGGGAAACTGTTACACGCAGATAGAAAATTCCTCTTGAGGAATTGGAAAGAAAATTGAAAGATGTTCCTTTTTCTAGAATGGGTTTTCCGACAGTCAACTTTTTTCCTGTTCATTCCCTGATGGACTAGTGGCTAGGATCCAGCACTCTCACTGCTGTGGCCCGGGTTCGATTGCCGGTCAGGTCTATTATAATAGTCGGAAAGACAGAAAATTCTTATTGGAGAAAGCATTGAAAGAGGTTCCTTTTATAGAATGGATTTGACGACAGTCAACTTTTTTTCTAGTAAAGTCCTTGGTGGTCTAGTGGCTAGGATCCAGCACTCTCACTGCTGTGGCCCGGGTTCGATTCCCGGTCAGGGAAACTATGACAGACAGACAGACAGACAGACAGACAGACAGACAATTCCTCTTGAGGAATTGGAAAGATGTTCCTTTTTCTAGAATGGGTTTTCCGACAGTCAACTTTTTTTCTAGTAAAGTCCTTGGTGGTCTAGTGGCTAGGATCCAGCACTCTCACTGCTGTGGCCCGGGTTCGATTCCCGGTCAGGTCTATTATAATAGACGGAAAGACAGAAAATTCTTATTGGAGAAAGCATTGAAAGAGGTTCCTTTTATAGAATGGATTTGACGACAGTCAACTTTTTTTCTAGTAAAGTCCTTGGTGGTCTAGTGGCTAGGATCCAGCACTTTCACTGCTGTGGCCTGGGTTCGATTCCAGGTCAGGAAAACTGTTACACGCAGATAGAAAATTCCTCTTGAGGAATTGGAAAGAAAATTGAAAGATGTTCCTTTTTCTAGAATGGGTTTTCCGACGGACGGACGGACGGACGGACGGACGGACGGACGGACGGACGGACGGACGGACGGACGGACGGACGGACGGACGGACGGACGGACGGACGGACGGACGGACGGACGGACGGACGGACGGACGGACGGACGGACGGACGGACGGACGGACGGACGGACGGACGGACGGACGGACGGACGGACGGACGGACGGACGGACGGACGGACGGACGGACGGACGGACGGACGGACGGACGGACGGACGGACGGACGGACGGACGGACGATTCTTATTGGAGAAAGCATTGAAAGAGGTTCTTTTTATAGAATGGATTTGACGACAGTCAACTTTTTTTCTAGTAAAGTCCTTGGTGGTCTAGTGGCTAAGATCCAGCACTTTCACTGCTGTGGCCCGGGTTCGATTCCAGGTCAGGGAAACTGTTACACGCAGATAGAAAATTCCTCTTGAGGAATTGGAAAGAAAATTGAAAGATGTTCCTTTTTCTAGAATGGGTTTTCCGACAGTCAACTTTTTTCCTGTTCATTCCCTGATGGACTAGTGGCTAGGATCCAGCACTCTCACTGCTGTGGCCCGGGTTCGATTCCCGGTCAGGTCTATTATAATAGACGGAAAGACAGAAAATTCTTATTGGAGAAAGCATTGAAAGAGGTTCCTTTTTCTAGAATGGGTTTTCCGACAGTCAACTTTTTTTCTAGTAAAGTCCTTGGTGGTCTAGTGGCTAGGATCCAGCACTTTCACTGCTGTGGCCTGGGTTCGATTCCAGGTCAGGTCTATTATTATAGACGGAAAGACAGAAAATTCTTATTGGAGAAAGCATTGAAAGAGGTTCCTTTTATAGAATGGATTTGACGACAGTCAACTTTTTTTCTAGTAAAGTCCTTGGTGGTCTAGTGGCTAGGATTCAGCACTTTCACTGCTGTGGCCTGGGTTCGATTCCAGGTCAGGGAAACTGTTACACGCAGATAGAAAATTCCTCTTGAGGAATTGGAATGAACATTGAAAGAGGTTCCTTTTTCTAGAATGGGTTTTCCGACAGTCAACTTTTTTTCTAGTAAAGTCCTTGGTGGTCTAGTGGCTAGGATCCAGCACTCTCACTGCTGTGGCCCGGGTTCGATTCCCGGTCAGGTCTATTATAATAGACGGAAAGACAGAAATTTTTTTATCGGAGAAAGCATTGAAAGAGCGACAGTCAACTTTTTTCTAGTAAAGTCCTTGGTGGTCTAGTGGCTAGGATCCAGCACTCTCACTGCTGTGGCCCGGGTTTGATTCCCGGTCAGGGAAACTATGACAGACAGACAGACAGACGGACGGACGGACGGACGGACGGACGGACGGACGGACGGACGGACGGACGGACGGACGGACGGACGGACGGACGGACGGACGGACGGACGGACGGACGGACGGACGGACGGACGGACGGACGGACGGACGGACGGACGGACGGACGGACGGACGGACGGACGGACGGACGGACGGACGGACGGACGGACGGACGGACGGACGGACGGACGGACGGACGGACGGACGGACGGACGGACGGACGGACGGACGGACGGACGGACGGACGGACGGACGGACGGACGGACAGACAGACAGACAGACAATTCTTATTGGAGAAAGCATTGAAAGAGGTTCCTTTTATAGAATGGATTTGACGACAGTCAACTTTTTTTCTAGTAAAGTCCTTGGTGGTCTAGTGGCTAGGATCCAGCACTTTCACTGCTGTGGCCTGGGTTCGATTCCAGGTCAGGAAAACTGTTACACGCAGATAGAAAATTCCTCTTGAGGAATTGGAAAGAAAATTGAAAGATGTTCCTTTTTCTAGAATGGGTTTTCCGACAGTCAACTTTTTTCCTGTTCATTCCCTGATGGACTAGTGGCTAGGATCCAGCACTCTCACTATCCAGCACTCTCACTGCTGTGGCCCGGGTTCGATTCCCGGTCAGGTCTATTATAATAGACGGAAAGACAGAAATTTTTTTATCGGAGAAAGCATTGAAAGAGGTTCCTTTTATAAAATGGATTTGACGACAGTCAACTTTTTTCTAGTAAAGTCCTTGGTGGTCTAGTGGCTAGGATCCAGCACTCTCACTGCTGTGGCCCGGGTTTGATTCCCGGTCAGGGAAACTATGACAGACAGACAGACAGACAGACAGACAGACAGACAGACAGACAGACAGACAGACAGACAGACAGACAGACAGACAGACAGACAGACAGACAGCCAGACAGCCAGCCAGACAGCCAGCCAGCCAGACAGACAGCCAGCCAGACAGACAGACAGCCAGCCAGACAGCCAGACAGCCAGACAGCCAGCCAGACAGACAGACAGACAGACAGCCAGCCAGACAGACAGACAGCCAGACAGACAGACAGACAGACAGACAGACAGACAGACAGACAGACAGACAGACAGCCAGCCAGACAGACAGACAGACAGACAGACAGACAGACAGACAGACAGACAGACAGACAGACAGACAGACAGACAGACAGACAGACAGACAGACAGACAGACAGACAGACAGACAGACAGACAGACAGACAGACAGACAGACAGACAGACAGACAATTCTTATTGGAGAAAGCATTGAAAGAGGTTCCTTTTATAGAATGGATTTGACGACAGTCAACTTTTTTTCTAGTAAAGTCCTTGGTGGTCTAGTGGCTAGGATCCAGCACTTTCACTGCTGTGGCCTGGGTTCGATTCCAGGTCAGGAAAACTGTTACACGCAGATAGAAAATTCCTCTTGAGGAATTGGAAAGAAAATTGAAAGATGTTCCTTTTTCTAGAATGGGTTTTCCGACAGTCAACTTTTTTCCTGTTCATTCCCTGATGGACTAGTGGCTAGGATCCAGCACTCTCACTGCTGTGGCCCGGGTTCGATTCCCGGTCAGGTCTATTATAATAGACGGAAAGACAGAAAATTCTTATTGGAGAAAGCATTGAAAGAGGTTCCTTTTTCTAGAATGGGTTTTCCGACAGTCAACTTTTTTTCTAGTAAAGTCCTTGGTGGTCTAGTGGCTAGGATCCAGCACTTTCACTGCTGTGGCCTGGGTTCGATTCCAGGTCAGGTCTATTATTATAGACGGAAAGACAGAAAATTCTTATTGGAGAAAGCATTGAAAGAGGTTCCTTTTATAGAATGGATTTGACGACAGTCAACTTTTTTTCTAGTAAAGTCCTTGGTGGTCTAGTGGCTAGGATTCAGCACTTTCACTGCTGTGGCCTGGGTTCGATTCCAGGTCAGGGAAACTGTTACACGCAGATAGAAAATTCCTCTTGAGGAATTGGAATGAACATTGAAAGAGGTTCCTTTTTCTAGAATGGGTTTTCCGACAGTCAACTTTTTTTCTAGTAAAGTCCTTGGTGGTCTAGTGGCTAGGATCCAGCACTCTCACTGCTGTGGCCCGGGTTCGATTCCCGGTCAGGTCTATTATAATAGACGGAAAGACAGAAATTTTTTTATCGGAGAAAGCATTGAAAGAGGTTCCTTTTATAAAATGGATTTGACGACAGTCAACTTTTTTCTAGTAAAGTCCTTGGTGGTCTAGTGGCTAGGATCCAGCACTCTCACTGCTGTGGCCCGGGTTTGATTCCCGGTCAGGGAAACTATGACAGACAGACAGACAGACAGACGGACGGACGGACGGACGGACGGACGGACGGACGGACGGACGGACGGACGGACGGACGGACGGACGGACGGACGGACGGACGGACGGACGGACGGACGGACGGACGGACGGACGGACGGACGGACGGACGGACGGACGGACGGACGGACGGACGGACGGACGGACGGACGGACGGACGGACGGACGGACGGACGGACGGACGGACGGACGGACGGACGGACGGACGGACGGACGGACGGACGGACGGACGGACGGACGGACGGACGGACGGACGGACGGACGGACGGACGGACGGACGGACGGACGGACAGACAGACAGACAGACAGACAATTCTTATTGGAGAAAGCATTGAAAGAGGTTCCTTTTATAGAATGGATTTGACGACAGTCAACTTTTTTTCTAGTAAAGTCCTTGGTGGTCTAGTGGCTAGGATCCAGCACTTTCACTGCTGTGGCCTGGGTTCGATTCCAGGTCAGGAAAACTGTTACACGCAGATAGAAAATTCCTCTTGAGGAATTGGAAAGAAAATTGAAAGATGTTCCTTTTTCTAGAATGGGTTTTCCGACAGTCAACTTTTTTCCTGTTCATTCCCTGATGGACTAGTGGCTAGGATCCAGCACTCTCACTGCTGTGGCCCGGGTTCGATTCCCGGTCAGGTCTATTATAATAGACGGAAAGACAGAAATTTTTTTATCGGAGAAAGCATTGAAAGAGGTTCCTTTTATAAAATGGATTTGACGACAGTCAACTTTTTTCTAGTAAAGTCCTTGGTGGTCTAGTGGCTAGGATCCAGCACTCTCACTGCTGTGGCCCGGGTTTGATTCCCGGTCAGGGAAACTATGACAGACAGACAGACAGACAGACAGCCAGCCAGACAGACAGACAGACAGACAGCCAGCCAGACAGCCAGCCAGACAGCCAGCCAGACAGCCAGCCAGACAGACAGACAGCCAGCCAGACAGACAGACAGACAGACAGACAGACAGACAGACAGACAGACAGACAGACAGACAGACAGACAGACAGACAGACAGACAGACAGACAGACAGACAGACAGACAGACAGACAGACAGACAGACAGACAGACAGACAGACAGACAGACAGACAGACAGACAGACAGACAGACAGACAGACAGACAGACAGACAGACAGACAGACAGACAGACAGACAGACAGACAGACAGACAGACAGACAGACAGACAGACAGACAGACAGACAATTCTTATTGGAGAAAGCATTGAAAGAGGTTCCTTTTATAGAATGGATTTGACGACAGTCAACTTTTTTTCTAGTAAAGTCCTTGGTGGTCTAGTGGCTAGGATCCAGCACTTTCACTGCTGTGGCCTGGGTTCGATTCCAGGTCAGGAAAACTGTTACACGCAGATAGAAAATTCCTCTTGAGGAATTGGAAAGAAAATTGAAAGATGTTCCTTTTTCTAGAATGGGTTTTCCGACAGTCAACTTTTTTCCTGTTCATTCCCTGATGGACTAGTGGCTAGGATCCAGCACTCTCACTGCTGTGGCCCGGGTTCGATTCCCGGTCAGGTCTATTATAATAGACGGAAAGACAGAAAATTCTTATTGGAGAAAGCATTGAAAGAGGTTCCTTTTTCTAGAATGGGTTTTCCGACAGTCAACTTTTTTTCTAGTAAAGTGCTAGGATCCAGCACTTTCACTGCTGTGGCCTGGGTTCGATTCCAGGTCAGGTCTATTATTATAGACGGAAAGACAGAAAATTCTTATTGGAGAAAGCATTGAAAGAGGTTCCTTTTATAGAATGGATTTGACGACAGTCAACTTTTTTTCTAGTAAAGTCCTTGGTGGTCTAGTGGCTAGGATTCAGCACTTTCACTGCTGTGGCCTGGGTTCGATTCCAGGTCAGGGAAACTGTTACACGCAGATAGAAAATTCCTCTTGAGGAATTGGAATGAACATTGAAAGAGGTTCCTTTTTCTAGAATGGGTTTTCCGACAGTCAACTTTTTTTCTAGTAAAGTCCTTGGTGGTCTAGTGGCTAGGATCCAGCACTCTCACTGCTGTGGCCCGGGTTCGATTCCCGGTCAGGTCTATTATAATAGACGGAAAGACAGAAATTTTTTTATCGGAGAAAGCATTGAAAGAGGTTCCTTTTATAAAATGGATTTGACGACAGTCAACTTTTTTCTAGTAAAGTCCTTGGTGGTCTAGTGGCTAGGATCCAGCACTCTCACTGCTGTGGCCCGGGTTTGATTCCCGGTCAGGGAAACTATGACAGACAGACAGACAGACGGACGGACGGACGGACGGACGGACGGACGGACGGACGGACGGACGGACGGACGGACGGACGGACGGACGGACGGACGGACGGACGGACGGACGGACGGACGGACGGACGGACGGACGGACGGACGGACGGACGGACGGACGGACGGACGGACGGACGGACGGACGGACGGACGGACGGACGGACGGACGGACGGACGGACGGACGGACGGACGGACGGACGGACGGACAGACAGACAGACAATTCTTATTGGAGAAAGCATTGAAAGAGGTTCCTTTTATAGAATGGATTTGACGACAGTCAACTTTTTTTCTAGTAAAGTCCTTGGTGGTCTAGTGGCTAGGATCCAGCACTTTCACTGCTGTGGCCTGGGTTCGATTCCAGGTCAGGAAAACTGTTACACGCAGATAGAAAATTCCTCTTGAGGAATTGGAAAGAAAATTGAAAGATGTTCCTTTTTCTAGAATGGGTTTTCCGACAGTCAACTTTTTTCCTGTTCATTCCCTGATGGACTAGTGGCTAGGATCCAGCACTCTCACTGCTGTGGCCCGGGTTCGATTCCCGGTCAGGTCTATTATAATAGACGGAAAGACAGAAATTTTTTTATCGGAGAAAGCATTGAAAGAGGTTCCTTTTATAAAATGGATTTGACGACAGTCAACTTTTTTCTAGTAAAGTCCTTGGTGGTCTAGTGGCTAGGATCCAGCACTCTCACTGCTGTGGCCCGGGTTTGATTCCCGGTCAGGGAAACTATGACAGACAGACAGACAGACAGACAGACAGACAGACAGACAGACAGACAGACAGACAGACAGACAGACAGACAGACAGACAGACAGACAGACAGACAGACAGACAGACAGACAGACAGACAGACAGACAGACAGACAGACAGACAGACAGACAGACAGACAGACAGACAGACAGACAGACAGACAGACAGACAGACAGACAGACAGACAGACAGACAGACAGACAGACAGACAGACAGACAGACAGACAGACAGACAGACAGACAGACAGACAGACAGACAGACAGACAGACAGACAGACAGACAGACAGACAGACAGACAGACAGACAGACAGACAGACAGACAGACAGACAGACAGACAGACAGACAGACAGACAGACAGACAGACAGACAGACAGACAGACAGACAGACAGACAGACAGACAGACAGACAGACAGACAGACAGACAGACAGACAGACAGACAGACAGACAGACAGACAGACAGACAGACAGACAGACAGACAGACAGACAGACAGACAGACAGACAGACAGACAGACAGACAGACAGACAGACAGACAGACAGACAGACAGACAGACAGACAGACAGACAGACAGACAGACAGACAGACAGACAGACAGACAGACAGACAGACAGACAGACAGACAGACAGACAGACAGACAGACAGACAGACAGACAGACAGACAGACAGACAGACAGACAGACAGACAGACAGACAGACAGACAGACAGACAGACAGACAGACAGACAGACAGACAGACAGACAGACAGACAGACAGACAGACAGACAGACAGACAGACAGACAGACAGACAGACAGACAGACAGACAGACAGACAGACAGACAGACAGACAGACAGACAGACAGACAGACAGACAGACAGACAGACAGACAGACAGACAGACAGACAGACAGACAGACAGACAGACAATTCTTATTGGAGAAAGCATTGAAAGAGGTTCCTTTTATAGAATGGATTTGACGACAGTCAACTTTTTTTCTAGTAAAGTCCTTGGTGGTCTAGTGGCTAGGATCCAGCACTTTCACTGCTGTGGCCTGGGTTCGATTCCAGGTCAGGAAAACTGTTACACGCAGATAGAAAATTCCTCTTGAGGAATTGGAAAGAAAATTGAAAGATGTTCCTTTTTCTAGAATGGGTTTTCCGACAGTCAACTTTTTTCCTGTTCATTCCCTGATGGACTAGTGGCTAGGATCCAGCACTCTCACTGCTGTGGCCCGGGTTCGATTCCCGGTCAGGTCTATTATAATAGACGGAAAGACAGAAAATTCTTATTGGAGAAAGCATTGAAAGAGGTTCCTTTTTCTAGAATGGGTTTTCCGACAGTCAACTTTTTTTCTAGTAAAGTCCTTGGTGGTCTAGTGGCTAGGATCCAGCACTTTCACTGCTGTGGCCTGGGTTCGATTCCAGGTCAGGTCTATTATTATAGACGGAAAGACAGAAAATTCTTATTGGAGAAAGCATTGAAAGAGGTTCCTTTTATAGAATGGATTTGACGACAGTCAACTTTTTTTCTAGTAAAGTCCTTGGTGGTCTAGTGGCTAGGATTCAGCACTTTCACTGCTGTGGCCTGGGTTCGATTCCAGGTCAGGGAAACTGTTACACGCAGATAGAAAATTCCTCTTGAGGAATTGGAATGAACATTGAAAGAGGTTCCTTTTTCTAGAATGGGTTTTCCGACAGTCAACTTTTTTTCTAGTAAAGTCCTTGGTGGTCTAGTGGCTAGGATCCAGCACTCTCACTGCTGTGGCCCGGGTTCGATTCCCGGTCAGGTCTATTATAATAGACGGAAAGACAGAAATTTTTTTATCGGAGAAAGCATTGAAAGAGGTTCCTTTTATAAAATGGATTTGACGACAGTCAACTTTTTTCTAGTAAAGTCCTTGGTGGTCTAGTGGCTAGGATCCAGCACTCTCACTGCTGTGGCCCGGGTTTGATTCCCGGTCAGGGAAACTATGACAGACAGACAGACAGACGGACGGACGGACGGACGGACGGACGGACGGACGGACGGACGGACGGACGGACGGACGGACGGACGGACGGACGGACGGACGGACGGACGGACGGACGGACGGACGGACGGACGGACGGACGGACGGACGGACGGACGGACGGACGGACGGACGGACGGACGGACGGACGGACGGACGGACGGACAGACAGACAGACAGACAGACAATTCTTATTGGAGAAAGCATTGAAAGAGGTTCCTTTTATAGAATGGATTTGACGACAGTCAACTTTTTTTCTAGTAAAGTCCTTGGTGGTCTAGTGGCTAGGATCCAGCACTTTCACTGCTGTGGCCTGGGTTCGATTCCAGGTCAGGAAAACTGTTACACGCAGATAGAAAATTCCTCTTGAGGAATTGGAAAGAAAATTGAAAGATGTTCCTTTTTCTAGAATGGGTTTTCCGACAGTCAACTTTTTTCCTGTTCATTCCCTGATGGACTAGTGGCTAGGATCCAGCACTCTCACTGCTGTGGCCCGGGTTCGATTCCCGGTCAGGTCTATTATAATAGACGGAAAGACAGAAATTTTTTTATCGGAGAAAGCATTGAAAGAGGTTCCTTTTATAAAATGGATTTGACGACAGTCAACTTTTTTCTAGTAAAGTCCTTGGTGGTCTAGTGGCTAGGATCCAGCACTCTCACTGCTGTGGCCCGGGTTTGATTCCCGGTCAGGGAAACTATGACAGACAGACAGACAGACAGACAGACAGACAGACAGACAGACAGACAGACAGACAGACAGACAGACAGACAGACAGACAGACAGACAGACAGACAGACAGACAGACAGACAGACAGACAGACAGACAGACAGACAGACAGACAGACAGACAGACAGACAGACAGACAGACAGACAGACAGACAGACAGACAGACAGACAGACAGACAGACAGACAGACAGACAGACAGACAGACAGACAGACAGACAGACAGACAATTCTTATTGGAGAAAGCATTGAAAGAGGTTCCTTTTATAGAATGGATTTGACGACAGTCAACTTTTTTTCTAGTAAAGTCCTTGGTGGTCTAGTGGCTAGGATCCAGCACTTTCACTGCTGTGGCCTGGGTTCGATTCCAGGTCAGGAAAACTGTTACACGCAGATAGAAAATTCCTCTTGAGGAATTGGAAAGAAAATTGAAAGATGTTCCTTTTTCTAGAATGGGTTTTCCGACAGTCAACTTTTTTCCTGTTCATTCCCTGATGGACTAGTGGCTAGGATCCAGCACTCTCACTGCTGTGGCCCGGGTTCGATTCCCGGTCAGGTCTATTATAATAGACGGAAAGACAGAAAATTCTTATTGGAGAAAGCATTGAAAGAGGTTCCTTTTTCTAGAATGGGTTTTCCGACAGTCAACTTTTTTTCTAGTAAAGTCCTTGGTGGTCTAGTGGCTAGGATCCAGCACTTTCACTGCTGTGGCCTGGGTTCGATTCCAGGTCAGGTCTATTATTATAGACGGAAAGACAGAAAATTCTTATTGGAGAAAGCATTGAAAGAGGTTCCTTTTATAGAATGGATTTGACGACAGTCAACTTTTTTTCTAGTAAAGTCCTTGGTGGTCTAGTGGCTAGGATTCAGCACTTTCACTGCTGTGGCCTGGGTTCGATTCCAGGTCAGGGAAACTGTTACACGCAGATAGAAAATTCCTCTTGAGGAATTGGAATGAACATTGAAAGAGGTTCCTTTTTCTAGAATGGGTTTTCCGACAGTCAACTTTTTTTCTAGTAAAGTCCTTGGTGGTCTAGTGGCTAGGATCCAGCACTCTCACTGCTGTGGCCCGGGTTCGATTCCCGGTCAGGTCTATTATAATAGACGGAAAGACAGAAATTTTTTTATCGGAGAAAGCATTGAAAGAGGTTCCTTTTATAAAATGGATTTGACGACAGTCAACTTTTTTCTAGTAAAGTCCTTGGTGGTCTAGTGGCTAGGATCCAGCACTCTCACTGCTGTGGCCCGGGTTTGATTCCCGGTCAGGGAAACTATGACAGACAGACAGACAGACAGACGGACGGACGGACGGACGGACGGACGGACGGACGGACGGACGGACGGACGGACGGACGGACGGACGGACGGACGGACGGACGGACGGACGGACGGACGGACGGACGGACGGACGGACGGACGGACGGACGGACGGACGGACGGACGGACGGACGGACGGACGGACGGACGGACGGACGGACGGACGGACGGACGGACGGACGGACGGACGGACAGACAGACAGACAGACAGACAATTCTTATTGGAGAAAGCATTGAAAGAGGTTCCTTTTATAGAATGGATTTGACGACAGTCAACTTTTTTTCTAGTAAAGTCCTTGGTGGTCTAGTGGCTAGGATCCAGCACTTTCACTGCTGTGGCCTGGGTTCGATTCCAGGTCAGGAAAACTGTTACACGCAGATAGAAAATTCCTCTTGAGGAATTGGAAAGAAAATTGAAAGATGTTCCTTTTTCTAGAATGGGTTTTCCGACAGTCAACTTTTTTCCTGTTCATTCCCTGATGGACTAGTGGCTAGGATCCAGCACTCTCACTGCTGTGGCCCGGGTTCGATTCCCGGTCAGGTCTATTATAATAGACGGAAAGACAGAAATTTTTTTATCGGAGAAAGCATTGAAAGAGGTTCCTTTTATAAAATGGATTTGACGACAGTCAACTTTTTTCTAGTAAAGTCCTTGGTGGTCTAGTGGCTAGGATCCAGCACTCTCACTGCTGTGGCCCGGGTTTGATTCCCGGTCAGGGAAACTATGACAGACAGACAGACAGACAGACAGACAGACAGACAGACAGACAGACAGACAGACAGACAGACAGACAGACAGACAGACAGACAGACAGACAGACAGACAGACAGACAGACAGACAGACAGACAGACAGACAGACAGACAGACAGACAGACAGACAGACAGACAGACAGACAGACAGACAGACAGACAGACAGACAGACAGACAGACAGACAGACAGACAGACAGACAGACAGACAGACAGACAGACAGACAGACAGACAGACAGACAGACAGACAGACAGACAGACAGACAGACAGACAGACAGACAGACAGACAGACAGACAGACAGACAGACAGACAGACAATTCTTATTGGAGAAAGCATTGAAAGAGGTTCCTTTTATAGAATGGATTTGACGACAGTCAACTTTTTTTCTAGTAAAGTCCTTGGTGGTCTAGTGGCTAGGATCCAGCACTTTCACTGCTGTGGCCTGGGTTCGATTCCAGGTCAGGAAAACTGTTACACGCAGATAGAAAATTCCTCTTGAGGAATTGGAAAGAAAATTGAAAGATGTTCCTTTTTCTAGAATGGGTTTTCCGACAGTCAACTTTTTTCCTGTTCATTCCCTGATGGACTAGTGGCTAGGATCCAGCACTCTCACTGCTGTGGCCCGGGTTCGATTCCCGGTCAGGTCTATTATAATAGACGGAAAGACAGAAAATTCTTATTGGAGAAAGCATTGAAAGAGGTTCCTTTTTCTAGAATGGGTTTTCCGACAGTCAACTTTTTTTCTAGTAAAGTCCTTGGTGGTCTAGTGGCTAGGATCCAGCACTTTCACTGCTGTGGCCTGGGTTCGATTCCAGGTCAGGTCTATTATTATAGACGGAAAGACAGAAAATTCTTATTGGAGAAAGCATTGAAAGAGGTTCCTTTTATAGAATGGATTTGACGACAGTCAACTTTTTTTCTAGTAAAGTCCTTGGTGGTCTAGTGGCTAGGATTCAGCACTTTCACTGCTGTGGCCTGGGTTCGATTCCAGGTCAGGGAAACTGTTACACGCAGATAGAAAATTCCTCTTGAGGAATTGGAATGAACATTGAAAGAGGTTCCTTTTTCTAGAATGGGTTTTCCGACAGTCAACTTTTTTTCTAGTAAAGTCCTTGGTGGTCTAGTGGCTAGGATCCAGCACTCTCACTGCTGTGGCCCGGGTTCGATTCCCGGTCAGGTCTATTATAATAGACGGAAAGACAGAAATTTTTTTATCGGAGAAAGCATTGAAAGAGGTTCCTTTTATAAAATGGATTTGACGACAGTCAACTTTTTTCTAGTAAAGTCCTTGGTGGTCTAGTGGCTAGGATCCAGCACTCTCACTGCTGTGGCCCGGGTTTGATTCCCGGTCAGGGAAACTATGACAGACAGACGGACGGACGGACGGACGGACGGACGGACGGACGGACGGACGGACGGACGGACGGACGGACGGACGGACGGACGGACGGACGGACGGACGGACGGACGGACGGACGGACGGACGGACGGACGGACGGACGGACGGACGGACGGACGGACGGACGGACGGACGGACGGACGGACGGACGGACGGACGGACGGACGGACGGACGGACGGACGGACGGACGGACGGACGGACGGACGGACGGACGGACGGACGGACGGACGGACGGACGGACGGACAGACAGACAGACAGACAATTCTTATTGGAGAAAGCATTGAAAGAGGTTCTTTTTATAGAATGGATTTGACGACAGTCAACTTTTTTTCTAGTAAAGTCCTTGGTGGTCTAGTGGCTAAGATCCAGCACTTTCACTGCTGTGGCCCGGGTTCCGGGTTCGATTCCAGGTCAGGGAAACTGTTACACGCAGATAGAAAATTCCTCTTGAGGAATTGGAAAGAAAATTGAAAGATGTTCCTTTTTCTAGAATGGGTTTTCCGACAGTCAACTTTTTTCCTGTTCATTCCCTGATGGACTAGTGGCTAGGATCCAGCACTCTCACTGCTGTGGCCCGGGTTCGATTGCCGGTCAGGTCTATTATAATAGTCGGAAAGACAGAAAATTCTTATTGGAGAAAGCATTGAAAGAGGTTCCTTTTATAGAATGGATTTGACGACAGTCAACTTTTTTTCTAGTAAAGTCCTTGGTGGTCTAGTGGCTAGGATCCAGCACTCTCACTGCTGTGGCCCGGGTTCGATTCCCGGTCAGGGAAACTATGACAGACAGACAGACAGACAGACAGACAGACAGACAATTCCTCTTGAGGAATTGGAAAGATGTTCCTTTTTCTAGAATGGGTTTTCCGACAGTCAACTTTTTTTCTAGTA
This sequence comes from Urocampus carinirostris, assembly GCF_059441175.1. Classification (NCBI taxonomy): domain Eukaryota; kingdom Metazoa; phylum Chordata; class Actinopteri; order Syngnathiformes; family Syngnathidae; genus Urocampus; species Urocampus carinirostris. The sequence continues at coordinate 73,091,035 of NC_142349.1, read as the reverse complement.
AAGTCCTTGGTGGTCTAGTGGCTAGGATCCAGCACTCTCACTGCTGTGGCCCGGGTTCGATTCCCGGTCAGGTCTATTATAATAGACGGAAAGACAGAAAATTCTTATTGGAGAAAGCATTGAAAGAGGTTCCTTTTATAGAATGGATTTGACGACAGTCAACTTTTTTTCTAGTAAAGTCCTTGGTGGTCTAGTGGCTAGGATCCAGCACTTTCACTGCTGTGGCCTGGGTTCGATTCCAGGTCAGGAAAACTGTTACACGCAGATAGAAAATTCCTCTTGAGGAATTGGAAAGAAAATTGAAAGATGTTCCTTTTTCTAGAATGGGTTTTCCGACGGACGGACGGACGGACGGACGGACGGACGGACGGACGGACGGACGGACGGACGGACGGACGGACGGACGGACGGACGGACGGACGGACGGACGGACGGACGGACGGACGGACGGACGGACGGACGGACGGACGGACGGACGGACGGACGGACGGACGGACGGACGGACGGACGGACGGACGGACGGACGGACGGACGGACGGACGGACGGACGGACGGACGGACGGACGGACGGACGGACGGACGGACGGACGGACGGACGGACGGACGATTCTTATTGGAGAAAGCATTGAAAGAGGTTCTTTTTATAGAATGGATTTGACGACAGTCAACTTTTTTTCTAGTAAAGTCCTTGGTGGTCTAGTGGCTAAGATCCAGCACTTTCACTGCTGTGGCCCGGGTTCGATTCCAGGTCAGGGAAACTGTTACACGCAGATAGAAAATTCCTCTTGAGGAATTGGAAAGAAAATTGAAAGATGTTCCTTTTTCTAGAATGGGTTTTCCGACAGTCAACTTTTTTCCTGTTCATTCCCTGATGGACTAGTGGCTAGGATCCAGCACTCTCACTGCTGTGGCCCGGGTTCGATTCCCGGTCAGGTCTATTATAATAGACGGAAAGACAGAAAATTCTTATTGGAGAAAGCATTGAAAGAGGTTCCTTTTTCTAGAATGGGTTTTCCGACAGTCAACTTTTTTTCTAGTAAAGTCCTTGGTGGTCTAGTGGCTAGGATCCAGCACTTTCACTGCTGTGGCCTGGGTTCGATTCCAGGTCAGGTCTATTATTATAGACGGAAAGACAGAAAATTCTTATTGGAGAAAGCATTGAAAGAGGTTCCTTTTATAGAATGGATTTGACGACAGTCAACTTTTTTTCTAGTAAAGTCCTTGGTGGTCTAGTGGCTAGGATTCAGCACTTTCACTGCTGTGGCCTGGGTTCGATTCCAGGTCAGGGAAACTGTTACACGCAGATAGAAAATTCCTCTTGAGGAATTGGAATGAACATTGAAAGAGGTTCCTTTTTCTAGAATGGGTTTTCCGACAGTCAACTTTTTTTCTAGTAAAGTCCTTGGTGGTCTAGTGGCTAGGATCCAGCACTCTCACTGCTGTGGCCCGGGTTCGATTCCCGGTCAGGTCTATTATAATAGACGGAAAGACAGAAATTTTTTTATCGGAGAAAGCATTGAAAGAGGTTCCTTTTATAAAATGGATTTGACGACAGTCAACTTTTTTCTAGTAAAGTCCTTGGTGGTCTAGTGGCTAGGATCCAGCACTCTCACTGCTGTGGCCCGGGTTTGATTCCCGGTCAGGGAAACTATGACAGACAGACAGACAGACGGACGGACGGACGGACGGACGGACGGACGGACGGACGGACGGACGGACGGACGGACGGACGGACGGACGGACGGACGGACGGACGGACGGACGGACGGACGGACGGACGGACGGACGGACGGACGGACGGACGGACGGACGGACGGACGGACGGACGGACGGACGGACGGACGGACGGACGGACGGACGGACGGACGGACGGACGGACGGACGGACGGACGGACGGACGGACGGACGGACGGACGGACGGACGGACGGACGGACGGACGGACGGACGGACGGACGGACGGACAGACAGACAGACAATTCTTATTGGAGAAAGCATTGAAAGAGGTTCCTTTTATAGAATGGATTTGACGACAGTCAACTTTTTTTCTAGTAAAGTCCTTGGTGGTCTAGTGGCTAGGATCCAGCACTTTCACTGCTGTGGCCTGGGTTCGATTCCAGGTCAGGAAAACTGTTACACGCAGATAGAAAATTCCTCTTGAGGAATTGGAAAGAAAATTGAAAGATGTTCCTTTTTCTAGAATGGGTTTTCCGACAGTCAACTTTTTTCCTGTTTTCCTGTTCATTCCCTGATGGACTAGTGGCTAGGATCCAGCACTCTCACTGCTGTGGCCCGGGTTCGATTCCCGGTCAGGTCTATTATAATAGACGGAAAGACAGAAATTTTTTTATCGGAGAAAGCATTGAAAGAGGTTCCTTTTATAAAATGGATTTGACGACAGTCAACTTTTTTCTAGTAAAGTCCTTGGTGGTCTAGTGGCTAGGATCCAGCACTCTCACTGCTGTGGCCCGGGTTTGATTCCCGGTCAGGGAAACTATGACAGACAGACAGACAGACAGACAGACAGACAGACAGACAGACAGACAGACAGACAGACAGCCAGCCAGACAGCCAGCCAGACAGCCAGCCAGACAGCCAGCCAGACAGCCAGCCAGACAGCCAGCCAGACAGCCAGCCAGACAGCCAGCCAGCCAGACAGCCAGCCAGACAGACAGACAGCCAGACAGACAGCCAGACAGACAGACAGCCAGACAGCCAGACAGACAGACAGACAGACAGACAGACAGACAGACAGACAGACAGACAGACAGACAGACAGACAGACAGACAGACAGACAGACAGACAGACAGACAGACAGACAGACAGACAGACAGACAGACAGACAGACAGACAGACAGACAGACAGACAGACAGACAGACAGACAGACAGACAGACAGACAGACAGACAGACAGACAGACAGACAGACAATTCTTATTGGAGAAAGCATTGAAAGAGGTTCCTTTTATAGAATGGATTTGACGACAGTCAACTTTTTTTCTAGTAAAGTCCTTGGTGGTCTAGTGGCTAGGATCCAGCACTTTCACTGCTGTGGCCTGGGTTCGATTCCAGGTCAGGAAAACTGTTACACGCAGATAGAAAATTCCTCTTGAGGAATTGGAAAGAAAATTGAAAGATGTTCCTTTTTCTAGAATGGGTTTTCCGACAGTCAACTTTTTTCCTGTTCATTCCCTGATGGACTAGTGGCTAGGATCCAGCACTCTCACTGCTGTGGCCCGGGTTCGATTCCCGGTCAGGTCTATTATAATAGACGGAAAGACAGAAAATTCTTATTGGAGAAAGCATTGAAAGAGGTTCCTTTTTCTAGAATGGGTTTTCCGACAGTCAACTTTTTTTCTAGTAAAGTCCTTGGTGGTCTAGTGGCTAGGATCCAGCACTTTCACTGCTGTGGCCTGGGTTCGATTCCAGGTCAGGTCTATTATTATAGACGGAAAGACAGAAAATTCTTATTGGAGAAAGCATTGAAAGAGGTTCCTTTTATAGAATGGATTTGACGACAGTCAACTTTTTTTCTAGTAAAGTCCTTGGTGGTCTAGTGGCTAGGATTCAGCACTTTCACTGCTGTGGCCTGGGTTCGATTCCAGGTCAGGGAAACTGTTACACGCAGATAGAAAATTCCTCTTGAGGAATTGGAATGAACATTGAAAGAGGTTCCTTTTTCTAGAATGGGTTTTCCGACAGTCAACTTTTTTTCTAGTAAAGTCCTTGGTGGTCTAGTGGCTAGGATCCAGCACTCTCACTGCTGTGGCCCGGGTTCGATTCCCGGTCAGGTCTATTATAATAGACGGAAAGACAGAAATTTTTTTATCGGAGAAAGCATTGAAAGAGGTTCCTTTTATAAAATGGATTTGACGACAGTCAACTTTTTTCTAGTAAAGTCCTTGGTGGTCTAGTGGCTAGGATCCAGCACTCTCACTGCTGTGGCCCGGGTTTGATTCCCGGTCAGGGAAACTATGACAGACAGACAGACAGACAGACGACGGACGGACGGACGGACGGACGGACGGACGGACGGACGGACGGACGGACGGACGGACGGACGGACGGACGGACGGACGGACGGACGGACGGACGGACGGACGGACGGACGGACGGACGGACGGACGGACGGACGGACGGACGGACGGACGGACGGACGGACGGACGGACGGACGGACGGACGGACGGACGGACGGACGGACGGACGGACGGACGGACGGACGGACGGACGGACGGACGGACGGACGGACGGACGGACGGACAGACAGACAGACAGACAGACAATTCTTATTGGAGAAAGCATTGAAAGAGGTTCCTTTTATAGAATGGATTTGACGACAGTCAACTTTTTTTCTAGTAAAGTCCTTGGTGGTCTAGTGGCTAGGATCCAGCACTTTCACTGCTGTGGCCTGGGTTCGATTCCAGGTCAGGAAAACTGTTACACGCAGATAGAAAATTCCTCTTGAGGAATTGGAAAGAAAATTGAAAGATGTTCCTTTTTCTAGAATGGGTTTTCCGACAGTCAACTTTTTTCCTGTTCATTCCCTGATGGACTAGTGGCTAGGATCCAGCACTCTCACTGCTGTGGCCCGGGTTCGATTCCCGGTCAGGTCTATTATAATAGACGGAAAGACAGAAATTTTTTTATCGGAGAAAGCATTGAAAGAGGTTCCTTTTATAAAATGGATTTGACGACAGTCAACTTTTTTCTAGTAAAGTCCTTGGTGGTCTAGTGGCTAGGATCCAGCACTCTCACTGCTGTGGCCCGGGTTTGATTCCCGGTCAGGGAAACTATGACAGACAGACAGACAGACAGACAGACAGACAGACAGACAGACAGACAGACAGACAGACAGACAGACAGACAGACAGACAGACAGACAGACAGACAGACAGACAGACAGACAGACAGACAGACAGACAGACAGACAGACAGACAGACAGACAGACAGACAGACAGACAGACAGACAGACAGACAGACAGACAGACAGACAGACAGACAGACAGACAGACAGACAGACAGACAGACAGACAGACAGACAGACAGACAGACAGACAGACAGACAGACAGACAGACAGACAGACAGACAGACAGACAGACAGACAGACAGACAGACAGACAGACAGACAGACAGACAGACAGACAGACAGACAGACAGACAGACAGACAGACAGACAGACAATTCTTATTGGAGAAAGCATTGAAAGAGGTTCCTTTTATAGAATGGATTTGACGACAGTCAACTTTTTTTCTAGTAAAGTCCTTGGTGGTCTAGTGGCTAGGATCCAGCACTTTCACTGCTGTGGCCTGGGTTCGATTCCAGGTCAGGAAAACTGTTACACGCAGATAGAAAATTCCTCTTGAGGAATTGGAAAGAAAATTGAAAGATGTTCCTTTTTCTAGAATGGGTTTTCCGACAGTCAACTTTTTTCCTGTTCATTCCCTGATGGACTAGTGGCTAGGATCCAGCACTCTCACTGCTGTGGCCCGGGTTCGATTCCCGGTCAGGTCTATTATAATAGACGGAAAGACAGAAAATTCTTATTGGAGAAAGCATTGAAAGAGGTTCCTTTTTCTAGAATGGGTTTTCCGACAGTCAACTTTTTTTCTAGTAAAGTCCTTGGTGGTCTAGTGGCTAGGATCCAGCACTTTCACTGCTGTGGCCTGGGTTCGATTCCAGGTCAGGTCTATTATTATAGACGGAAAGACAGAAAATTCTTATTGGAGAAAGCATTGAAAGAGGTTCCTTTTATAGAATGGATTTGACGACAGTCAACTTTTTTTCTAGTAAAGTCCTTGGTGGTCTAGTGGCTAGGATTCAGCACTTTCACTGCTGTGGCCTGGGTTCGATTCCAGGTCAGGGAAACTGTTACACGCAGATAGAAAATTCCTCTTGAGGAATTGGAATGAACATTGAAAGAGGTTCCTTTTTCTAGAATGGGTTTTCCGACAGTCAACTTTTTTTCTAGTAAAGTCCTTGGTGGTCTAGTGGCTAGGATCCAGCACTCTCACTGCTGTGGCCCGGGTTCGATTCCCGGTCAGGTCTATTATAATAGACGGAAAGACAGAAATTTTTTTATCGGAGAAAGCATTGAAAGAGGTTCCTTTTATAAAATGGATTTGACGACAGTCAACTTTTTTCTAGTAAAGTCCTTGGTGGTCTAGTGGCTAGGATCCAGCACTCTCACTGCTGTGGCCCGGGTTTGATTCCCGGTCAGGGAAACTATGACAGACAGACGGACGGACGGACGGACGGACGGACGGACGGACGGACGGACGGACGGACGGACGGACGGACGGACGGACGGACGGACGGACGGACGGACGGACGGACGGACGGACGGACGGACGGACGGACGGACGGACGGACGGACGGACGGACGGACGGACGGACGGACGGACGGACGGACGGACGGACGGACGGACGGACGGACGGACGGACGGACGGACGGACGGACGGACGGACGGACGGACGGACGGACGGACGGACGGACGGACGGACGGACGGACGGACGGACGGACGGACGGACGGACGGACGGACGGACGGACGGACGGACGGACGGACGGACGGACGGACGGACGGACAGACAGACAGACAGACAATTCTTATTGGAGAAAGCATTGAAAGAGGTTCTTTTTATAGAATGGATTTGACGACAGTCAACTTTTTTTCTAGTAAAGTCCTTGGTGGTCTAGTGGCTAAGATCCAGCACTTTCACTGCTGTGGCCCGGGTTCGATTCCAGGTCAGGGAAACTGTTACACGCAGATAGAAAATTCCTCTTGAGGAATTGGAAAGAAAATTGAAAGATGTTCCTTTTTCTAGAATGGGTTTTCCGACAGTCAACTTTTTTCCTGTTCATTCCCTGATGGACTAGTGGCTAGGATCCAGCACTCTCACTGCTGTGGCCCGGGTTCGATTGCCGGTCAGGTCTATTATAATAGTCGGAAAGACAGAAAATTCTTATTGGAGAAAGCATTGAAAGAGGTTCCTTTTATAGAATGGATTTGACGACAGTCAACTTTTTTTCTAGTAAAGTCCTTGGTGGTCTAGTGGCTAGGATCCAGCACTCTCACTGCTGTGGCCCGGGTTCGATTCCCGGTCAGGGAAACTATGACAGACAGACAGACAGACAGACAGACAGACAGACAATTCCTCTTGAGGAATTGGAAAGATGTTCCTTTTTCTAGAATGGGTTTTCCGACAGTCAACTTTTTTTCTAGTAAAGTCCTTGGTGGTCTAGTGGCTAGGATCCAGCACTCTCACTGCTGTGGCCCGGGTTCGATTCCCGGTCAGGTCTATTATAATAGACGGAAAGACAGAAAATTCTTATTGGAGAAAGCATTGAAAGAGGTTCCTTTTATAGAATGGATTTGACGACAGTCAACTTTTTTTCTAGTAAAGTCCTTGGTGGTCTAGTGGCTAGGATCCAGCACTTTCACTGCTGTGGCCTGGGTTCGATTCCAGGTCAGGAAAACTGTTACACGCAGATAGAAAATTCCTCTTGAGGAATTGGAAAGAAAATTGAAAGATGTTCCTTTTTCTAGAATGGGTTTTCCGACGGACGGACGGACGGACGGACGGACGGACGGACGGACGGACGGACGGACGGACGGACGGACGGACGGACGGACGGACGGACGGACGGACGGACGGACGGACGGACGGACGGACGGACGGACGGACGGACGGACGGACGGACGGACGGACGGACGGACGGACGGACGGACGGACGGACGGACGGACGGACGGACGGACGGACGGACGGACGGACGGACGGACGGACGGACGGACGGACGGACGGACGGACGGACGGACGGACGGACGGACGGACGGACGATTCTTATTGGAGAAAGCATTGAAAGAGGTTCTTTTTATAGAATGGATTTGACGACAGTCAACTTTTTTTCTAGTAAAGTCCTTGGTGGTCTAGTGGCTAAGATCCAGCACTTTCACTGCTGTGGCCCGGGTTCGATTCCAGGTCAGGGAAACTGTTACACGCAGATAGAAAATTCCTCTTGAGGAATTGGAAAGAAAATTGAAAGATGTTCCTTTTTCTAGAATGGGTTTTCCGACAGTCAACTTTTTTCCTGTTCATTCCCTGATGGACTAGTGGCTAGGATCCAGCACTCTCACTGCTGTGGCCCGGGTTCGATTCCCGGTCAGGTCTATTATAATAGACGGAAAGACAGAAAATTCTTATTGGAGAAAGCATTGAAAGAGGTTCCTTTTTCTAGAATGGGTTTTCCGACAGTCAACTTTTTTTCTAGTAAAGTCCTTGGTGGTCTAGTGGCTAGGATCCAGCACTTTCACTGCTGTGGCCTGGGTTCGATTCCAGGTCAGGTCTATTATTATAGACGGAAAGACAGAAAATTCTTATTGGAGAAAGCATTGAAAGAGGTTCCTTTTATAGAATGGATTTGACGACAGTCAACTTTTTTTCTAGTAAAGTCCTTGGTGGTCTAGTGGCTAGGATTCAGCACTTTCACTGCTGTGGCCTGGGTTCGATTCCAGGTCAGGGAAACTGTTACACGCAGATAGAAAATTCCTCTTGAGGAATTGGAATGAACATTGAAAGAGGTTCCTTTTTCTAGAATGGGTTTTCCGACAGTCAACTTTTTTTCTAGTAAAGTCCTTGGTGGTCTAGTGGCTAGGATCCAGCACTCTCACTGCTGTGGCCCGGGTTCGATTCCCGGTCAGGTCTATTATAATAGACGGAAAGACAGAAATTTTTTTATCGGAGAAAGCATTGAAAGAGGTTCCTTTTATAAAATGGATTTGACGACAGTCAACTTTTTTCTAGTAAAGTCCTTGGTGGTCTAGTGGCTAGGATCCAGCACTCTCACTGCTGTGGCCCGGGTTTGATTCCCGGTCAGGGAAACTATGACAGACAGACAGACAGACGGACGGACGGACGGACGGACGGACGGACGGACGGACGGACGGACGGACGGACGGACGGACGGACGGACGGACGGACGGACGGACGGACGGACGGACGGACGGACGGACGGACGGACGGACGGACGGACGGACGGACGGACGGACGGACGGACGGACGGACGGACGGACGGACGGACGGACGGACGGACGGACGGACGGACGGACGGACGGACGGACGGACGGACGGACGGACGGACGGACGGACGGACGGACGGACGGACGGACGGACGGACGGACGGACGGACGGACGGACGGACGGACGGACGGACAGACGGACAGACAGACAGACAGACAATTCTTATTGGAGAAAGCATTGAAAGAGGTTCCTTTTATAGAATGGATTTGACGACAGTCAACTTTTTTTCTAGTAAAGTCCTTGGTGGTCTAGTGGCTAGGATCCAGCACTTTCACTGCTGTGGCCTGGGTTCGATTCCAGGTCAGGAAAACTGTTACACGCAGATAGAAAATTCCTCTTGAGGAATTGGAAAGAAAATTGAAAGATGTTCCTTTTTCTAGAATGGGTTTTCCGACAGTCAACTTTTTTCCTGTTCATTCCCTGATGGACTAGTGGCTAGGATCCAGCACTCTCACTGCTGTGGCCCGGGTTCGATTCCCGGTCAGGTCTATTATAATAGACGGAAAGACAGAAATTTTTTTATCGGAGAAAGCATTGAAAGAGGTTCCTTTTATAAAATGGATTTGACGACAGTCAACTTTTTTCTAGTAAAGTCCTTGGTGGTCTAGTGGCTAGGATCCAGCACTCTCACTGCTGTGGCCCGGGTTTGATTCCCGGTCAGGGAAACTATGACAGACAGACAGACAGACAGACAGACAGACAGACAGACAGACAGACAGACAGACAGACAGCCAGCCAGACAGCCAGCCAGACAGCCAGCCAGACAGCCAGCCAGCCAGACAGCCAGCCAGACAGCCAGCCAGACAGCCAGCCAGACAGCCAGCCAGCCAGACAGCCAGCCAGACAGCCAGCCAGCCAGACAGCCAGACAGCCAGACAGACAGACAGACAGACAGACAGACAGACAGACAGCCAGACAGACAGACAGACAGACAGACAGACAGACAGACAGACAGACAGACAGACAGACAGACAGACAGCCAGACAGACAGACAGACAGACAGACAGACAGCCAGACAGACAGACAGCCAGACAGACAGACAGACAGACAGACAGACAGCCAGACAGACAGACAGACAGACAGACAGACAGACAGACAGCCAGACAGACAGCCAGACAGACAGACAGACAGCCAGACAGACAGCCAGACAGACAGACAGACAGACAGACAGACAGACAGACAGACAGACAGACAGACAGACAGACAGACAGACAGACAGACAGACAGACAGACAGACAGACAGACAGACAGACAATTCTTATTGGAGAAAGCATTGAAAGAGGTTCCTTTTATAGAATGGATTTGACGACAGTCAACTTTTTTTCTAGTAAAGTCCTTGGTGGTCTAGTGGCTAGGATCCAGCACTTTCACTGCTGTGGCCTGGGTTCGATTCCAGGTCAGGAAAACTGTTACACGCAGATAGAAAATTCCTCTTGAGGAATTGGAAAGAAAATTGAAAGATGTTCCTTTTTCTAGAATGGGTTTTCCGACAGTCAACTTTTTTCCTGTTCATTCCCTGATGGACTAGTGGCTAGGATCCAGCACTCTCACTGCTGTGGCCCGGGTTCGATTCCCGGTCAGGTCTATTATAATAGACGGAAAGACAGAAAATTCTTATTGGAGAAAGCATTGAAAGAGGTTCCTTTTTCTAGAATGGGTTTTCCGACAGTCAACTTTTTTTCTAGTAAAGTCCTTGGTGGTCTAGTGGCTAGGATCCAGCACTTTCACTGCTGTGGCCTGGGTTCGATTCCAGGTCAGGTCTATTATTATAGACGGAAAGACAGAAAATTCTTATTGGAGAAAGCATTGAAAGAGGTTCCTTTTATAGAATGGATTTGACGACAGTCAACTTTTTTTCTAGTAAAGTCCTTGGTGGTCTAGTGGCTAGGATTCAGCACTTTCACTGCTGTGGCCTGGGTTCGATTCCAGGTCAGGGAAACTGTTACACGCAGATAGAAAATTCCTCTTGAGGAATTGGAATGAACATTGAAAGAGGTTCCTTTTTCTAGAATGGGTTTTCCGACAGTCAACTTTTTTTCTAGTAAAGTCCTTGGTGGTCTAGTGGCTAGGATCCAGCACTCTCACTGCTGTGGCCCGGGTTCGATTCCCGGTCAGGTCTATTATAATAGACGGAAAGACAGAAATTTTTTTATCGGAGAAAGCATTGAAAGAGGTTCCTTTTATAAAATGGATTTGACGACAGTCAACTTTTTTCTAGTAAAGTCCTTGGTGGTCTAGTGGCTAGGATCCAGCACTCTCACTGCTGTGGCCCGGGTTTGATTCCCGGTCAGGGAAACTATGACAGACAGACAGACGGACGGACGGACGGACGGACGGACGGACGGACGGACGGACGGACGGACGGACGGACGGACGGACGGACGGACGGACGGACGGACGGACGGACGGACGGACGGACGGACGGACGGACGGACGGACGGACGGACGGACGGACGGACGGACGGACGGACGGACGGACGGACGGACGGACGGACGGACGGACGGACGGACGGACGGACGGACGGACGGACGGACGGACGGACGGACGGACGGACGGACGGACAGACAGACAGACAGACAATTCTTATTGGAGAAAGCATTGAAAGAGGTTCCTTTTATAGAATGGATTTGACGACAGTCAACTTTTTTTCTAGTAAAGTCCTTGGTGGTCTAGTGGCTAGGATCCAGCACTTTCACTGCTGTGGCCTGGGTTCGATTCCAGGTCAGGAAAACTGTTACACGCAGATAGAAAATTCCTCTTGAGGAATTGGAAAGAAAATTGAAAGATGTTCCTTTTTCTAGAATGGGTTTTCCGACAGTCAACTTTTTTCCTGTTCATTCCCTGATGGACTAGTGGCTAGGATCCAGCACTCTCACTGCTGTGGCCCGGGTTCGATTCCCGGTCAGGTCTATTATAATAGACGGAAAGACAGAAATTTTTTTATCGGAGAAAGCATTGAAAGAGGTTCCTTTTATAAAATGGATTTGACGACAGTCAACTTTTTTCTAGTAAAGTCCTTGGTGGTCTAGTGGTCTAGTGGCTAGGATCCAGCACTCTCACTGCTGTGGCCCGGGTTTGATTCCCGGTCAGGGAAACTATGACAGACAGACAGACAGACAGACAGACAGACAGACAGACAGACAGACAGACAGACAGACAGACAGACAGACAGACAGACAGACAGACAGACAGACAGACAGACAGACAGACAGACAGACAGACAGACAGACAGACAGACAGACAGACAGACAGACAGACAGACAGACAGACAGACAGACAGACAGACAGACAGACAGACAGACAGACAGACAGACAGACAGACAGACAGACAGACAGACAGACAGACAGACAGACAGACAGACAGACAGACAGACAGACAGACAGACAGACAGACAGACAGACAGACAGACAGACAGACAGACAGACAGACAGACAGACAGACAGACAGACAGACAGACAGACAGACAGACAGACAGACAGACAGACAGACAGACAGACAGACAGACAGACAGACAGACAGACAGACAGACAGACAGACAGACAGACAGACAGACAGACAGACAGACAGACAGACAGACAGACAGACAGACAGACAGACAGACAGACAGACAGACAGACAGACAGACAGACAGACAGACAGACAGACAGACAGACAGACAGACAGACAGACAGACAGACAGACAGACAGACAGACAGACAGACAGACAGACAGACAGACAGACAGACAGACAGACAGACAGACAGACAGACAGACAGACAGACAGACAGACAGACAGACAGACAGACAGACAGACAGACAGACAGACAGACAGACAGACAGACAGACAGACAGACAGACAGACAGACAGACAGACAGACAGACAGACAGACAGACAGACAGACAGACAGACAGACAGACAGACAGACAGACAGACAGACAGACAGACAGACAGACAGACAGACAGACAGACAGACAGACAGACAGACAGACAGACAGACAGACAGACAGACAGACAGACAGACAGACAGACAGACAGACAGACAGACAGACAGACAGACAGACAGACAGACAGACAGACAGACAGACAGACAGACAGACAGACAGACAGACAGACAGACAGACAGACAGACAGACAGACAGACAGACAGACAGACAGACAGACAGACAGACAGACAGACAGACAGACAGACAGACAGACAGACAGACAGACAGACAGACAGACAGACAGACAGACAGACAGACAGACAGACAGACAGACAGACAGACAGACAGACAGACAGACAGACAGACAGACAGACAGACAGACAGACAGACAGACAGACAGACAGACAGACAGACAGACAGACAGACAGACAGACAGACAGACAGACAGACAGACAGACAGACAGACAGACAGACAGACAGACAGACAGACAGACAGACAGACAGACAGACAGACAGACAGACAGACAGACAGACAGACAGACAGACAGACAGACAGACAGACAGACAGACAGACAGACAGACAGACAGACAGACAGACAGACAGACAGACAGACAGACAGACAGACAGACAGACAGACAGACAGACAGACAGACAGACAGACAGACAGACAGACAGACAGACAGACAGACAGACAGACAGACAGACAGACAGACAGACAGACAGACAGACAGACAGACAGACAGACAGACAGACAGACAGACAGACAGACAGACAGACAGACAGACAGACAGACAGACAGACAGACAGACAGACAGACAGACAGACAGACAGACAGACAGACAGACAGACAGACAGACAGACAGACAGACAGACAGACAATTCTTATTGGAGAAAGCATTGAAAGAGGTTCCTTTTATAGAATGGATTTGACGACAGTCAACTTTTTTTCTAGTAAAGTCCTTGGTGGTCTAGTGGCTAGGATCCAGCACTTTCACTGCTGTGGCCTGGGTTCGATTCCAGGTCAGGAAAACTGTTACACGCAGATAGAAAATTCCTCTTGAGGAATTGGAAAGAAAATTGAAAGATGTTCCTTTTTCTAGAATGGGTTTTCCGACAGTCAACTTTTTTCCTGTTCATTCCCTGATGGACTAGTGGCTAGGATCCAGCACTCTCACTGCTGTGGCCCGGGTTCGATTCCCGGTCAGGTCTATTATAATAGACGGAAAGACAGAAAATTCTTATTGGAGAAAGCATTGAAAGAGGTTCCTTTTTCTAGAATGGGTTTTCCGACAGTCAACTTTTTTTCTAGTAAAGTCCTTGGTGGTCTAGTGGCTAGGATCCAGCACTTTCACTGCTGTGGCCTGGGTTCGATTCCAGGTCAGGTCTATTATTATAGACGGAAAGACAGAAAATTCTTATTGGAGAAAGCATTGAAAGAGGTTCCTTTTATAGAATGGATTTGACGACAGTCAACTTTTTTTCTAGTAAAGTCCTTGGTGGTCTAGTGGCTAGGATTCAGCACTTTCACTGCTGTGGCCTGGGTTCGATTCCAGGTCAGGGAAACTGTTACACGCAGATAGAAAATTCCTCTTGAGGAATTGGAATGAACATTGAAAGAGGTTCCTTTTTCTAGAATGGGTTTTCCGACAGTCAACTTTTTTTCTAGTAAAGTCCTTGGTGGTCTAGTGGCTAGGATCCAGCACTCTCACTGCTGTGGCCCGGGTTCGATTCCCGGTCAGGTCTATTATAATAGACGGAAAGACAGAAATTTTTTTATCGGAGAAAGCATTGAAAGAGGTTCCTTTTATAAAATGGATTTGACGACAGTCAACTTTTTTCTAGTAAAGTCCTTGGTGGTCTAGTGGCTAGGATCCAGCACTCTCACTGCTGTGGCCCGGGTTTGATTCCCGGTCAGGGAAACTATGACTGACAGACAGACAGACAGACAGACAGACAGACAGACAGACAGACAGACAGACAGACAGACAGACAGACAGACAGACAGACAGACAGACAGACAGACAGACAGACAGACAGACAGACAGACAGACAGACAGACAGACAGACAGACAGACAGACAGACAGACAGACAGACAGACAGACAGACAGACAGACAGACAGACAGACAGACAGACAGACAGACAGACAGACAGACAGACAGACAGACAGACAGACAGACAGACAGACAGACAGACAGACAGACAGACAGACAGACAGACAGACAGACAGACAGACAGACAGACAGACAGACAGACAGACAGACAGACAGACAGACAGACAGACAGACAGACAGACAGACAGACAGACAGACAGACAGACAGACAGACAGACAGACAGACAGACAGACAGACAGACAGACAGACAGACAGACAGACAGACAGACAGACAGACAGACAGACAGACAGACAGACAGACAGACAGACAGACAGACAGACAGACAGACAGACAGACAGACAGACAGACAGACAGACAGACAGACAGACAGACAGACAGACAGACAGACAGACAGACAGACAGACAGACAGACAGACAGACAGACAGACAGACAGACAGACAGACAGACAGACAGACAGACAGACAGACAGACAGACAGACAGACAGACAGACAGACAGACAGACAGACAGACAGACAGACAGACAGACAGACAGACAGACAGACAGACAGACAGACAGACAGACAGACAGACAGACAGACAGACAGACAGACAGACAGACAGACAGACAGACAGACAGACAGACAGACAGACAGACAGACAGACAGACAGACAGACAGACAGACAGACAGACAGACAGACAGACAGACAGACAGACAGACAGACAGACAGACAGACAGACAGACAGACAGACAGACAGACAGACAGACAGACAGACAGACAGACAGACAGACAGACAGACAGACAGACAGACAGACAGACAATTCTTATTGGAGAAAGCATTGAAAGAGGTTCCTTTTATAGAATGGATTTGACGACAGTCAACTTTTTTTCTAGTAAAGTCCTTGGTGGTCTAGTGGCTAGGATCCAGCACTTTCACTGCTGTGGCCTGGGTTCGATTCCAGGTCAGGAAAACTGTTACACGCAGATAGAAAATTCCTCTTGAGGAATTGGAAAGAAAATTGAAAGATGTTCCTTTTTCTAGAATGGGTTTTCCGACAGTCAACTTTTTTCCTGTTCATTCCCTGATGGACTAGTGGCTAGGATCCAGCACTCTCACTGCTGTGGCCCGGGTTCGATTCCCGGTCAGGTCTATTATAATAGACGGAAAGACAGAAAATTCTTATTGGAGAAAGCATTGAAAGAGGTTCCTTTTTCTAGAATGGGTTTTCCGACAGTCAACTTTTTTTCTAGTAAAGTCCTTGGTGGTCTAGTGGCTAGGATCCAGCACTTTCACTGCTGTGGCCTGGGTTCGATTCCAGGTCAGGTCTATTATTATAGACGGAAAGACAGAAAATTCTTATTGGAGAAAGCATTGAAAGAGGTTCCTTTTATAGAATGGATTTGACGACAGTCAACTTTTTTTCTAGTAAAGTCCTTGGTGGTCTAGTGGCTAGGATTCAGCACTTTCACTGCTGTGGCCTGGGTTCGATTCCAGGTCAGGGAAACTGTTACACGCAGATAGAAAATTCCTCTTGAGGAATTGGAATGAACATTGAAAGAGGTTCCTTTTTCTAGAATGGGTTTTCCGACAGTCAACTTTTTTTCTAGTAAAGTCCTTGGTGGTCTAGTGGCTAGGATCCAGCACTCTCACTGCTGTGGCCCGGGTTCGATTCCCGGTCAGGTCTATTATAATAGACGGAAAGACAGAAATTTTTTTATCGGAGAAAGCATTGAAAGAGGTTCCTTTTATAAAATGGATTTGACGACAGTCAACTTTTTTCTAGTAAAGTCCTTGGTGGTCTAGTGGCTAGGATCCAGCACTCTCACTGCTGTGGCCCGGGTTTGATTCCCGGTCAGGGAAACTATGACAGACAGACAGACAGACAGACGGACGGACGGACGGACGGACGGACGGACGGACGGACGGACGGACGGACGGACGGACGGACGGACGGACGGACGGACGGACGGACGGACGGACGGACGGACGGACGGACGGACGGACGGACGGACGGACGGACGGACGGACGGACGGACGGACGGACGGACGGACGGACGGACGGACGGACGGACGGACGGACGGACGGACGGACGGACGGACGGACGGACGGACGGACGGACGGACGGACGGACGGACGGACGGACGGACGGACGGACGGACGGACGGACGGACGGACAGACAGACAGACAATTCTTATTGGAGAAAGCATTGAAAGAGGTTCCTTTTATAGAATGGATTTGACGACAGTCAACTTTTTTTCTAGTAAAGTCCTTGGTGGTCTAGTGGCTAGGATCCAGCACTTTGGAAAACTGTTACACGCAGATAGAAAATTCCTCTTGAGGAATTGGAAAGAAAATTGAAAGATGTTCCTTTTTCTAGAATGGGTTTTCCGACAGTCAACTTTTTTCCTGTTCATTCCCTGATGGACTAGTGGCTAGGATCCAGCACTCTCACTGCTGTGGCCCGGGTTCGATTCCCGGTCAGGTCTATTATAATAGACGGAAAGACAGAAATTTTTTTATCGGAGAAAGCATTGAAAGAGGTTCCTTTTATAAAATGGATTTGACGACAGTCAACTTTTTTCTAGTAAAGTCCTTGGTGGTCTAGTGGCTAGGATCCAGCACTCTCACTGCTGTGGCCCGGGTTTGATTCCCGGTCAGGGAAACTATGACAGACAGACAGACAGACAGACAGACAGACAGACAGACAGACAGACAGACAGACAGACAGACAGACAGACAGACAGACAGACAGACAGACAGACAGACAGACAGACAGACAGACAGACAGACAGACAGACAGACAGACAGACAGACAGACAGACAGACAGACAGACAGACAGACAGACAGACAGACAGACAGACAGACAGACAGACAGACAGACAGACAGACAGACAGACAGACAGACAGACAGACAGACAGACAGACAGACAGACAGACAGACAGACAGACAGACAGACAGACAGACAGACAGACAGACAGACAGACAGACAATTCTTATTGGAGAAAGCATTGAAAGAGGTTCCTTTTATAGAATGGATTTGACGACAGTCAACTTTTTTTCTAGTAAAGTCCTTGGTGGTCTAGTGGCTAGGATCCAGCACTTTCACTGCTGTGGCCTGGGTTCGATTCCAGGTCAGGAAAACTGTTACACGCAGATAGAAAATTCCTCTTGAGGAATTGGAAAGAAAATTGAAAGATGTTCCTTTTTCTAGAATGGGTTTTCCGACAGTCAACTTTTTTCCTGTTCATTCCCTGATGGACTAGTGGCTAGGATCCAGCACTCTCACTGCTGTGGCCCGGGTTCGATTCCCGGTCAGGTCTATTATAATAGACGGAAAGACAGAAAATTCTTATTGGAGAAAGCATTGAAAGAGGTTCCTTTTTCTAGAATGGGTTTTCCGACAGTCAACTTTTTTTCTAGTAAAGTCCTTGGTGGTCTAGTGGCTAGGATCCAGCACTTTCACTGCTGTGGCCTGGGTTCGATTCCAGGTCAGGTCTATTATTATAGACGGAAAGACAGAAAATTCTTATTGGAGAAAGCATTGAAAGAGGTTCCTTTTATAGAATGGATTTGACGACAGTCAACTTTTTTTCTAGTAAAGTCCTTGGTGGTCTAGTGGCTAGGATTCAGCACTTTCACTGCTGTGGCCTTTCACTGCTGTGGCCTGGGTTCGATTCCAGGTCAGGGAAACTGTTACACGCAGATAGAAAATTCCTCTTGAGGAATTGGAATGAACATTGAAAGAGGTTCCTTTTTCTAGAATGGGTTTTCCGACAGTCAACTTTTTTTCTAGTAAAGTCCTTGGTGGTCTAGTGGCTAGGATCCAGCACTCTCACTGCTGTGGCCCGGGTTCGATTCCCGGTCAGGTCTATTATAATAGACGGAAAGACAGAAATTTTTTTATCGGAGAAAGCATTGAAAGAGGTTCCTTTTATAAAATGGATTTGACGACAGTCAACTTTTTTCTAGTAAAGTCCTTGGTGGTCTAGTGGCTAGGATCCAGCACTCTCACTGCTGTGGCCCGGGTTTGATTCCCGGTCAGGGAAACTATGACAGACAGACAGACAGACAGACAGACAGACAGACAGACAGACAGACAGACAGACAGACAGACAGACAGACAGACAGACAGACAGACAGACAGACAGACAGACAGACAGACAGACAGACAGACAGACAGACAGACAGACAGACAGACAGACAGACAGACAGACAGACAGACAGACAGACAGACAGACAGACAGACAGACAGACAGACAGACAGACAGACAGACAGACAGACAGACAGACAGACAGACAGACAGACAGACAGACAGACAGACAGACAGACAGACAGACAGACAGACAGACAGACAGACAGACAGACAGACAGACAGACAGACAGACAGACAGACAGACAGACAGACAGACAGACAGACAGACAGACAGACAGACAGACAGACAGACAGACAGACAGACAGACAGACAGACAGACAGACAGACAGACAGACAGACAGACAGACAGACAGACAGACAGACAGACAGACAGACAGACAGACAGACAGACAGACAGACAGACAGACAGACAGACAGACAGACAGACAGACAGACAGACAGACAGACAGACAGACAGACAGACAGACAGACAGACAGACAGACAGACAGACAGACAGACAGACAGACAGACAGACAGACAGACAGACAGACAGACAGACAGACAGACAGACAGACAGACAGACAGACAGACAGACAGACAGACAGACAGACAGACAGACAGACAGACAGACAGACAGACAGACAGACAGACAGACAGACAGACAGACAGACAGACAGACAGACAGACAGACAGACAGACAGACAGACAGACAGACAGACAGACAGACAGACAGACAGACAGACAGACAGACAGACAGACAGACAGACAGACAGACAGACAGACAGACAGACAGACAGACAGACAGACAGACAGACAGACAGACAGACAGACAGACAGACAGACAGACAGACAGACAGACAGACAGACAGACAGACAGACAGACAGACAGACAGACAGACAGACAGACAGACAGACAGACAGACAGACAGACAGACAGACAGACAGACAGACAGACAGACAGACAGACAGACAGACAGACAGACAGACAGACAGACAGACAGACAGACAGACAGACAGACAGACAGACAGACAGACAGACAGACAGACAGACAGACAGACAGACAGACAGACAGACAGACAGACAGACAGACAGACAGACAGACAGACAGACAGACAGACA
Organism: Urocampus carinirostris; assembly: GCF_059441175.1. NCBI lineage: Eukaryota > Metazoa > Chordata > Actinopteri > Syngnathiformes > Syngnathidae > Urocampus > Urocampus carinirostris. The sequence continues at coordinate 73,070,694 of NC_142349.1, read as the reverse complement.
GACAGACAGACAGACAGACAGACAGACAGACAGACAGACAGACAATTCTTATTGGAGAAAGCATTGAAAGAGGTTCCTTTTATAGAATGGATTTGACGACAGTCAACTTTTTTTCTAGTAAAGTCCTTGGTGGTCTAGTGGCTAGGATCCAGCACTTTCACTGCTGTGGCCTGGGTTCGATTCCAGGTCAGGAAAACTGTTACACGCAGATAGAAAATTCCTCTTGAGGAATTGGAAAGAAAATTGAAAGATGTTCCTTTTTCTAGAATGGGTTTTCCGACAGTCAACTTTTTTCCTGTTCATTCCCTGATGGACTAGTGGCTAGGATCCAGCACTCTCACTGCTGTGGCCCGGGTTCGATTCCCGGTCAGGTCTATTATAATAGACGGAAAGACAGAAAATTCTTATTGGAGAAAGCATTGAAAGAGGTTCCTTTTTCTAGAATGGGTTTTCCGACAGTCAACTTTTTTTCTAGTAAAGTCCTTGGTGGTCTAGTGGCTAGGATCCAGCACTTTCACTGCTGTGGCCTGGGTTCGATTCCAGGTCAGGTCTATTATTATAGACGGAAAGACAGAAAATTCTTATTGGAGAAAGCATTGAAAGAGGTTCCTTTTATAGAATGGATTTGACGACAGTCAACTTTTTTTCTAGTAAAGTCCTTGGTGGTCTAGTGGCTAGGATTCAGCACTTTCACTGCTGTGGCCTGGGTTCGATTCCAGGTCAGGGAAACTGTTACACGCAGATAGAAAATTCCTCTTGAGGAATTGGAATGAACATTGAAAGAGGTTCCTTTTTCTAGAATGGGTTTTCCGACAGTCAACTTTTTTTCTAGTAAAGTCCTTGGTGGTCTAGTGGCTAGGATCCAGCACTCTCACTGCTGTGGCCCGGGTTCGATTCCCGGTCAGGTCTATTATAATAGACGGAAAGACAGAAATTTTTTTATCGGAGAAAGCATTGAAAGAGGTTCCTTTTATAAAATGGATTTGACGACAGTCAACTTTTTTCTAGTAAAGTCCTTGGTGGTCTAGTGGCTAGGATCCAGCACTCTCACTGCTGTGGCCCGGGTTTGATTCCCGGTCAGGGAAACTATGACAGACAGACAGACAGACGGACGGACGGACGGACGGACGGACGGACGGACGGACGGACGGACGGACGGACGGACGGACGGACGGACGGACGGACGGACGGACGGACGGACGGACGGACGGACGGACGGACGGACGGACGGACGGACGGACGGACGGACGGACGGACGGACGGACGGACGGACGGACGGACGGACGGACGGACGGACGGACAGACAGACAGACAATTCTTATTGGAGAAAGCATTGAAAGAGGTTCCTTTTATAGAATGGATTTGACGACAGTCAACTTTTTTTCTAGTAAAGTCCTTGGTGGTCTAGTGGCTAGGATCCAGCACTTTCACTGCTGTGGCCTGGGTTCGATTCCAGGTCAGGAAAACTGTTACACGCAGATAGAAAATTCCTCTTGAGGAATTGGAAAGAAAATTGAAAGATGTTCCTTTTTCTAGAATGGGTTTTCCGACAGTCAACTTTTTTCCTGTTCATTCCCTGATGGACTAGTGGCTAGGATCCAGCACTCTCACTGCTGTGGCCCGGGTTCGATTCCCGGTCAGGTCTATTATAATAGACGGAAAGACAGAAATTTTTTTATCGGAGAAAGCATTGAAAGAGGTTCCTTTTATAAAATGGATTTGACGACAGTCAACTTTTTTCTAGTAAAGTCCTTGGTGGTCTAGTGGCTAGGATCCAGCACTCTCACTGCTGTGGCCCGGGTTTGATTCCCGGTCAGGGAAACTATGACAGACAGACAGACAGACAGACAGACAGACAGACAGACAGACAGACAGACAGACAGACAGACAGACAGACAGACAGACAGACAGACAGACAGACAGACAGACAGACAGACAGACAGACAGACAGACAGACAGACAGACAGACAGACAGACAGACAGACAGACAGACAGACAGACAGACAGACAGACAGACAGACAGACAGACAGACAGACAGACAGACAGACAGACAGACAGACAGACAGACAGACAGACAGACAGACAGACAGACAGACAGACAGACAGACAGACAGACAGACAGACAGACAGACAGACAGACAGACAGACAGACAGACAGACAGACAGACAGACAGACAGACAGACAGACAGACAGACAGACAGACAGACAGACAGACAGACAATTCTTATTGGAGAAAGCATTGAAAGAGGTTCCTTTTATAGAATGGATTTGACGACAGTCAACTTTTTTTCTAGTAAAGTCCTTGGTGGTCTAGTGGCTAGGATCCAGCACTTTCACTGCTGTGGCCTGGGTTCGATTCCAGGTCAGGAAAACTGTTACACGCAGATAGAAAATTCCTCTTGAGGAATTGGAAAGAAAATTGAAAGATGTTCCTTTTTCTAGAATGGGTTTTCCGACAGTCAACTTTTTTCCTGTTCATTCCCTGATGGACTAGTGGCTAGGATCCAGCACTCTCACTGCTGTGGCCCGGGTTCGATTCCCGGTCAGGTCTATTATAATAGACGGAAAGACAGAAAATTCTTATTGGAGAAAGCATTGAAAGAGGTTCCTTTTTCTAGAATGGGTTTTCCGACAGTCAACTTTTTTTCTAGTAAAGTCCTTGGTGGTCTAGTGGCTAGGATCCAGCACTTTCACTGCTGTGGCCTGGGTTCGATTCCAGGTCAGGTCTATTATTATAGACGGAAAGACAGAAAATTCTTATTGGAGAAAGCATTGAAAGAGGTTCCTTTTATAGAATGGATTTGACGACAGTCAACTTTTTTTCTAGTAAAGTCCTTGGTGGTCTAGTGGCTAGGATTCAGCACTTTCACTGCTGTGGCCTGGGTTCGATTCCAGGTCAGGGAAACTGTTACACGCAGATAGAAAATTCCTCTTGAGGAATTGGAATGAACATTGAAAGAGGTTCCTTTTTCTAGAATGGGTTTTCCGACAGTCAACTTTTTTTCTAGTAAAGTCCTTGGTGGTCTAGTGGCTAGGATCCAGCACTCTCACTGCTGTGGCCCGGGTTCGATTCCCGGTCAGGTCTATTATAATAGACGGAAAGACAGAAATTTTTTTATCGGAGAAAGCATTGAAAGAGGTTCCTTTTATAAAATGGATTTGACGACAGTCAACTTTTTTCTAGTAAAGTCCTTGGTGGTCTAGTGGCTAGGATCCAGCACTCTCACTGCTGTGGCCCGGGTTTGATTCCCGGTCAGGGAAACTATGACAGACAGACAGACGGACGGACGGACGGACGGACGGACGGACGGACGGACGGACGGACGGACGGACGGACGGACGGACGGACGGACGGACGGACGGACGGACGGACGGACGGACGGACGGACGGACGGACGGACGGACGGACGGACGGACGGACGGACGGACGGACGGACGGACGGACGGACGGACGGACGGACGGACGGACGGACGGACGGACGGACGGACGGACGGACGGACGGACGGACGGACGGACGGACGGACGGACGGACGGACGGACGGACGGACGGACGGACAGACAGACAATTCTTATTGGAGAAAGCATTGAAAGAGGTTCTTTTTATAGAATGGATTTGACGACAGTCAACTTTTTTTCTAGTAAAGTCCTTGGTGGTCTAGTGGCTAAGATCCAGCACTTTCACTGCTGTGGCCCGGGTTCGATTCCAGGTCAGGGAAACTGTTACACGCAGATAGAAAATTCCTCTTGAGGAATTGGAAAGAAAATTGAAAGATGTTCCTTTTTCTAGAATGGGTTTTCCGACAGTCAACTTTTTTCCTGTTCATTCCCTGATGGACTAGTGGCTAGGATCCAGCACTCTCACTGCTGTGGCCCGGGTTCGATTGCCGGTCAGGTCTATTATAATAGTCGGAAAGACAGAAAATTCTTATTGGAGAAAGCATTGAAAGAGGTTCCTTTTATAGAATGGATTTGACGACAGTCAACTTTTTTTCTAGTAAAGTCCTTGGTGGTCTAGTGGCTAGGATCCAGCACTCTCACTGCTGTGGCCCGGGTTCGATTTAGGATCCAGCACTCTCACTGCTGTGGCCCGGGTTCGATTCCCGGTCAGGGAAACTATGACAGACAGACAGACAGACAGACAGACAGACAGACAATTCCTCTTGAGGAATTGGAAAGATGTTCCTTTTTCTAGAATGGGTTTTCCGACAGTCAACTTTTTTTCTAGTAAAGTCCTTGGTGGTCTAGTGGCTAGGATCCAGCACTCTCACTGCTGTGGCCCGGGTTCGATTCCCGGTCAGGTCTATTATAATAGACGGAAAGACAGAAAATTCTTATTGGAGAAAGCATTGAAAGAGGTTCCTTTTATAGAATGGATTTGACGACAGTCAACTTTTTTTCTAGTAAAGTCCTTGGTGGTCTAGTGGCTAGGATCCAGCACTTTCACTGCTGTGGCCTGGGTTCGATTCCAGGTCAGGAAAACTGTTACACGCAGATAGAAAATTCCTCTTGAGGAATTGGAAAGAAAATTGAAAGATGTTCCTTTTTCTAGAATGGGTTTTCCGACGGACGGACGGACGGACGGACGGACGGACGGACGGACGGACGGACGGACGGACGGACGGACGGACGGACGGACGGACGGACGGACGGACGGACGGACGGACGGACGGACGGACGGACGGACGGACGGACGGACGGACGGACGGACGGACGGACGGACGGACGGACGGACGGACGGACGGACGGACGGACGGACGGACGGACGGACGGACGGACGGACGGACGGACGGACGGACGGACGGACGATTCTTATTGGAGAAAGCATTGAAAGAGGTTCTTTTTATAGAATGGATTTGACGACAGTCAACTTTTTTTCTAGTAAAGTCCTTGGTGGTCTAGTGGCTAAGATCCAGCACTTTCACTGCTGTGGCCCGGGTTCGATTCCAGGTCAGGGAAACTGTTACACGCAGATAGAAAATTCCTCTTGAGGAATTGGAAAGAAAATTGAAAGATGTTCCTTTTTCTAGAATGGGTTTTCCGACAGTCAACTTTTTTCCTGTTCATTCCCTGATGGACTAGTGGCTAGGATCCAGCACTCTCACTGCTGTGGCCCGGGTTCGATTCCCGGTCAGGTCTATTATAATAGACGGAAAGACAGAAAATTCTTATTGGAGAAAGCATTGAAAGAGGTTCCTTTTTCTAGAATGGGTTTTCCGACAGTCAACTTTTTTTCTAGTAAAGTCCTTGGTGGTCTAGTGGCTAGGATCCAGCACTTTCACTGCTGTGGCCTGGGTTCGATTCCAGGTCAGGTCTATTATTATAGACGGAAAGACAGAAAATTCTTATTGGAGAAAGCATTGAAAGAGGTTCCTTTTATAGAATGGATTTGACGACAGTCAACTTTTTTTCTAGTAAAGTCCTTGGTGGTCTAGTGGCTAGGATTCAGCACTTTCACTGCTGTGGCCTGGGTTCGATTCCAGGTCAGGGAAACTGTTACACGCAGATAGAAAATTCCTCTTGAGGAATTGGAATGAACATTGAAAGAGGTTCCTTTTTCTAGAATGGGTTTTCCGACAGTCAACTTTTTTTCTAGTAAAGTCCTTGGTGGTCTAGTGGCTAGGATCCAGCACTCTCACTGCTGTGGCCCGGGTTCGATTCCCGGTCAGGTCTATTATAATAGACGGAAAGACAGAAATTTTTTTATCGGAGAAAGCATTGAAAGAGGTTCCTTTTATAAAATGGATTTGACGACAGTCAACTTTTTTCTAGTAAAGTCCTTGGTGGTCTAGTGGCTAGGATCCAGCACTCTCACTGCTGTGGCCCGGGTTTGATTCCCGGTCAGGGAAACTATGACAGACAGACAGACGGACGGACGGACGGACGGACGGACGGACGGACGGACGGACGGACGGACGGACGGACGGACGGACGGACGGACGGACGGACGGACGGACGGACGGACGGACGGACGGACGGACGGACGGACGGACGGACGGACGGACGGACGGACGGACGGACGGACGGACGGACGGACGGACGGACGGACGGACGGACGGACGGACGGACGGACGGACGGACGGACGGACGGACAGACAGACAATTCTTATTGGAGAAAGCATTGAAAGAGGTTCTTTTTATAGAATGGATTTGACGACAGTCAACTTTTTTTCTAGTAAAGTCCTTGGTGGTCTAGTGGCTAAGATCCAGCACTTTCACTGCTGTGGCCCGGGTTCGATTCCAGGTCAGGGAAACTGTTACACGCAGATAGAAAATTCCTCTTGAGGAATTGGAAAGAAAATTGAAAGATGTTCCTTTTTCTAGAATGGGTTTTCCGACAGTCAACTTTTTTCCTGTTCATTCCCTGATGGACTAGTGGCTAGGATCCAGCACTCTCACTGCTGTGGCCCGGGTTCGATTGCCGGTCAGGTCTATTATAATAGTCGGAAAGACAGAAAATTCTTATTGGAGAAAGCATTGAAAGAGGTTCCTTTTATAGAATGGATTTGACGACAGTCAACTTTTTTTCTAGTAAAGTCCTTGGTGGTCTAGTGGCTAGGATCCAGCACTCTCACTGCTGTGGCCCGGGTTCGATTCCCGGTCAGGGAAACTATGACAGACAGACAGACAGACAGACAGACAGACAGACAATTCCTCTTGAGGAATTGGAAAGATGTTCCTTTTTCTAGAATGGGTTTTCCGACAGTCAACTTTTTTTCTAGTAAAGTCCTTGGTGGTCTAGTGGCTAGGATCCAGCACTCTCACTGCTGTGGCCCGGGTTCGATTCCCGGTCAGGTCTATTATAATAGACGGAAAGACAGAAAATTCTTATTGGAGAAAGCATTGAAAGAGGTTCCTTTTATAGAATGGATTTGACGACAGTCAACTTTTTTTCTAGTAAAGTCCTTGGTGGTCTAGTGGCTAGGATCCAGCACTTTCACTGCTGTGGCCTGGGTTCGATTCCAGGTCAGGAAAACTGTTACACGCAGATAGAAAATTCCTCTTGAGGAATTGGAAAGAAAATTGAAAGATGTTCCTTTTTCTAGAATGGGTTTTCCGACGGACGGACGGACGGACGGACGGACGGACGGACGGACGGACGGACGGACGGACGGACGGACGGACGGACGGACGGACGGACGGACGGACGGACGGACGGACGGACGGACGGACGGACGGACGGACGGACGGACGGACGGACGGACGGACGGACGGACGGACGGACGGACGGACGGACGGACGGACGGACGGACGGACGGACGGACGGACGGACGGACGGACGGACGGACGGACGGACGGACGGACGGACGGACGGACGGACGGACGGACGGACGGACGGACGATTCTTATTGGAGAAAGCATTGAAAGAGGTTCTTTTTATAGAATGGATTTGACGACAGTCAACTTTTTTTCTAGTAAAGTCCTTGGTGGTCTAGTGGCTAAGATCCAGCACTTTCACTGCTGTGGCCCGGGTTCGATTCCAGGTCAGGGAAACTGTTACACGCAGATAGAAAATTCCTCTTGAGGAATTGGAAAGAAAATTGAAAGATGTTCCTTTTTCTAGAATGGGTTTTCCGACAGTCAACTTTTTTCCTGTTCATTCCCTGATGGACTAGTGGCTAGGATCCAGCACTCTCACTGCTGTGGCCCGGGTTCGATTCCCGGTCAGGTCTATTATAATAGACGGAAAGACAGAAAATTCTTATTGGAGAAAGCATTGAAAGAGGTTCCTTTTTCTAGAATGGGTTTTCCGACAGTCAACTTTTTTTCTAGTAAAGTCCTTGGTGGTCTAGTGGCTAGGATCCAGCACTTTCACTGCTGTGGCCTGGGTTCGATTCCAGGTCAGGTCTATTATTATAGACGGAAAGACAGAAAATTCTTATTGGAGAAAGCATTGAAAGAGGTTCCTTTTATAGAATGGATTTGACGACAGTCAACTTTTTTTCTAGTAAAGTCCTTGGTGGTCTAGTGGCTAGGATTCAGCACTTTCACTGCTGTGGCCTGGGTTCGATTCCAGGTCAGGGAAACTGTTACACGCAGATAGAAAATTCCTCTTGAGGAATTGGAATGAACATTGAAAGAGGTTCCTTTTTCTAGAATGGGTTTTCCGACAGTCAACTTTTTTTCTAGTAAAGTCCTTGGTGGTCTAGTGGCTAGGATCCAGCACTCTCACTGCTGTGGCCCGGGTTCGATTCCCGGTCAGGTCTATTATAATAGACGGAAAGACAGAAATTTTTTTATCGGAGAAAGCATTGAAAGAGGTTCCTTTTATAAAATGGATTTGACGACAGTCAACTTTTTTCTAGTAAAGTCCTTGGTGGTCTAGTGGCTAGGATCCAGCACTCTCACTGCTGTGGCCCGGGTTTGATTCCCGGTCAGGGAAACTATGACAGACAGACAGACAGACAGACAGACGGACGGACGGACGGACGGACGGACGGACGGACGGACGGACGGACGGACGGACGGACGGACGGACGGACGGACGGACGGACGGACGGACGGACGGACGGACGGACGGACGGACGGACGGACGGACGGACGGACGGACGGACGGACGGACGGACGGACGGACGGACGGACGGACGGACGGACGGACGGACGGACGGACGGACGGACGGACGGACGGACGGACGGACGGACGGACGGACGGACGGACGGACGGACGGACGGACGGACGGACGGACGGACGGACGGACGGACGGACGGACGGACAGACAGACAATTCTTATTGGAGAAAGCATTGAAAGAGGTTCCTTTTATAGAATGGATTTGACGACAGTCAACTTTTTTTCTAGTAAAGTCCTTGGTGGTCTAGTGGCTAGGATCCAGCACTTTCACTGCTGTGGCCTGGGTTCGATTCCAGGTCAGGAAAACTGTTACACGCAGATAGAAAATTCCTCTTGAGGAATTGGAAAGAAAATTGAAAGATGTTCCTTTTTCTAGAATGGGTTTTCCGACAGTCAACTTTTTTCCTGTTCATTCCCTGATGGACTAGTGGCTAGGATCCAGCACTCTCACTGCTGTGGCCCGGGTTCGATTCCCGGTCAGGTCTATTATAATAGACGGAAAGACAGAAATTTTTTTATCGGAGAAAGCATTGAAAGAGGTTCCTTTTATAAAATGGATTTGACGACAGTCAACTTTTTTCTAGTAAAGTCCTTGGTGGTCTAGTGGCTAGGATCCAGCACTCTCACTGCTGTGGCCCGGGTTTGATTCCCGGTCAGGGAAACTATGACAGACAGACAGACAGACAGACAGACAGACAGACAGACAGACAGACAGACAGACAGCCAGCCAGACAGCCAGCCAGACAGCCAGCCAGACAGCCAGCCAGACAGCCAGCCAGACAGACAGCCAGCCAGACAGACAGACAGCCAGACAGCCAGCCAGACAGACAGACAGCCAGACAGACAGACAGACAGACAGACAGCCAGACAGACAGCCAGACAGACAGACAGCCAGCCAGACAGACAGACAGACAGCCAGACAGACAGACAGACAGACAGCCAGACAGACAGACAGACAGACAGCCAGACAGCCAGACAGACAGACAGACAGACAGCCAGACAGACAGACAGACAGACAGACAGACAGACAGACAGACAGACAGACAGACAGACAGACAGACAGACAGACAGACAGACAGACAGACAGACAGACAGACAGACAGACAGACAGACAGACAGACAGACAGACAATTCTTATTGGAGAAAGCATTGAAAGAGGTTCCTTTTATAGAATGGATTTGACGACAGTCAACTTTTTTTCTAGTAAAGTCCTTGGTGGTCTAGTGGCTAGGATCCAGCACTTTCACTGCTGTGGCCTGGGTTCGATTCCAGGTCAGGAAAACTGTTACACGCAGATAGAAAATTCCTCTTGAGGAATTGGAAAGAAAATTGAAAGATGTTCCTTTTTCTAGAATGGGTTTTCCGACAGTCAACTTTTTTCCTGTTCATTCCCTGATGGACTAGTGGCTAGGATCCAGCACTCTCACTGCTGTGGCCCGGGTTCGATTCCCGGTCAGGTCTATTATAATAGACGGAAAGACAGAAAATTCTTATTGGAGAAAGCATTGAAAGAGGTTCCTTTTTCTAGAATGGGTTTTCCGACAGTCAACTTTTTTTCTAGTAAAGTCCTTGGTGGTCTAGTGGCTAGGATCCAGCACTTTCACTGCTGTGGCCTGGGTTCGATTCCAGGTCAGGTCTATTATTATAGACGGAAAGACAGAAAATTCTTATTGGAGAAAGCATTGAAAGAGGTTCCTTTTATAGAATGGATTTGACGACAGTCAACTTTTTTTCTAGTAAAGTCCTTGGTGGTCTAGTGGCTAGGATTCAGCACTTTCACTGCTGTGGCCTGGGTTCGATTCCAGGTCAGGGAAACTGTTACACGCAGATAGAAAATTCCTCTTGAGGAATTGGAATGAACATTGAAAGAGGTTCCTTTTTCTAGAATGGGTTTTCCGACAGTCAACTTTTTTTCTAGTAAAGTCCTTGGTGGTCTAGTGGCTAGGATCCAGCACTCTCACTGCTGTGGCCCGGGTTCGATTCCCGGTCAGGTCTATTATAATAGACGGAAAGACAGAAATTTTTTTATCGGAGAAAGCATTGAAAGAGGTTCCTTTTATAAAATGGATTTGACGACAGTCAACTTTTTTCTAGTAAAGTCCTTGGTGGTCTAGTGGCTAGGATCCAGCACTCTCACTGCTGTGGCCCGGGTTTGATTCCCGGTCAGGGAAACTATGACAGACAGACAGACGGACGGACGGACGGACGGACGGACGGACGGACGGACGGACGGACGGACGGACGGACGGACGGACGGACGGACGGACGGACGGACGGACGGACGGACGGACGGACGGACGGACGGACGGACGGACGGACGGACGGACGGACGGACGGACGGACGGACGGACGGACGGACGGACGGACGGACGGACGGACGGACGGACGGACGGACGGACGGACGGACGGACGGACGGACGGACGGACGGACGGACGGACGGACGGACAGACAGACAGACAGACAATTCTTATTGGAGAAAGCATTGAAAGAGGTTCCTTTTATAGAATGGATTTGACGACAGTCAACTTTTTTTCTAGTAAAGTCCTTGGTGGTCTAGTGGCTAGGATCCAGCACTTTCACTGCTGTGGCCTGGGTTCGATTCCAGGTCAGGAAAACTGTTACACGCAGATAGAAAATTCCTCTTGAGGAATTGGAAAGAAAATTGAAAGATGTTCCTTTTTCTAGAATGGGTTTTCCGACAGTCAACTTTTTTCCTGTTCATTCCCTGATGGACTAGTGGCTAGGATCCAGCACTCTCACTGCTGTGGCCCGGGTTCGATTCCCGGTCAGGTCTATTATAATAGACGGAAAGACAGAAATTTTTTTATCGGAGAAAGCATTGAAAGAGGTTCCTTTTATAAAATGGATTTGACGACAGTCAACTTTTTTCTAGTAAAGTCCTTGGTGGTCTAGTGGCTAGGATCCAGCACTCTCACTGCTGTGGCCCGGGTTTGATTCCCGGTCAGGGAAACTATGACAGACAGACAGACAGACAGACAGACAGACAGACAGACAGACAGACAGACAGACAGACAGACAGACAGACAGACAGACAGACAGACAGACAGACAGACAGACAGACAGACAGACAGACAGACAGACAGACAGACAGACAGACAGACAGACAGACAGACAGACAGACAGACAGACAGACAGACAGACAGACAGACAGACAGACAGACAGACAGACAGACAGACAGACAGACAGACAGACAGACAGACAGACAGACAGACAGACAGACAGACAGACAGACAGACAGACAGACAGACAGACAGACAGACAGACAGACAGACAGACAGACAGACAGACAGACAGACAGACAGACAGACAGACAGACAGACAGACAGACAGACAGACAGACAGACAGACAGACAGACAGACAGACAGACAGACAGACAGACAGACAGACAGACAGACAGACAGACAGACAGACAGACAGACAGACAGACAGACAGACAGACAGACAGACAGACAGACAGACAGACAGACAGACAGACAGACAGACAGACAGACAGACAGACAGACAGACAGACAGACAGACAGACAGACAGACAGACAGACAGACAGACAGACAGACAGACAGACAGACAGACAGACAGACAGACAGACAGACAGACAGACAGACAGACAGACAGACAGACAGACAGACAGACAGACAGACAGACAGACAGACAGACAGACAGACAGACAGACAGACAGACAGACAGACAGACAGACAGACAGACAGACAGACAGACAGACAGACAGACAGACAGACAGACAGACAGACAGACAGACAGACAGACAGACAGACAGACAGACAGACAGACAGACAGACAGACAGACAGACAGACAGACAGACAGACAGACAGACAGACAGACAGACAGACAGACAGACAGACAGACAGACAGACAGACAGACAGACAGACAGACAGACAGACAGACAGACAGACAGACAGACAGACAGACAGACAGACAGACAGACAGACAGACAGACAGACAGACAGACAGACAGACAGACAGACAGACAGACAATTCTTATTGGAGAAAGCATTGAAAGAGGTTCCTTTTATAGAATGGATTTGACGACAGTCAACTTTTTTTCTAGTAAAGTCCTTGGTGGTCTAGTGGCTAGGATCCAGCACTTTCACTGCTGTGGCCTGGGTTCGATTCCAGGTCAGGAAAACTGTTACACGCAGATAGAAAATTCCTCTTGAGGAATTGGAAAGAAAATTGAAAGATGTTCCTTTTTCTAGAATGGGTTTTCCGACAGTCAACTTTTTTCCTGTTCATTCCCTGATGGACTAGTGGCTAGGATCCAGCACTCTCACTGCTGTGGCCCGGGTTCGATTCCCGGTCAGGTCTATTATAATAGACGGAAAGACAGAAAATTCTTATTGGAGAAAGCATTGAAAGAGGTTCCTTTTTCTAGAATGGGTTTTCCGACAGTCAACTTTTTTTCTAGTAAAGTCCTTGGTGGTCTAGTGGCTAGGATCCAGCACTTTCACTGCTGTGGCCTGGGTTCGATTCCAGGTCAGGTCTATTATTATAGACGGAAAGACAGAAAATTCTTATTGGAGAAAGCATTGAAAGAGGTTCCTTTTATAGAATGGATTTGACGACAGTCAACTTTTTTTCTAGTAAAGTCCTTGGTGGTCTAGTGGCTAGGATTCAGCACTTTCACTGCTGTGGCCTGGGTTCGATTCCAGGTCAGGGAAACTGTTACACGCAGATAGAAAATTCCTCTTGAGGAATTGGAATGAACATTGAAAGAGGTTCCTTTTTCTAGAATGGGTTTTCCGACAGTCAACTTTTTTTCTAGTAAAGTCCTTGGTGGTCTAGTGGCTAGGATCCAGCACTCTCACTGCTGTGGCCCGGGTTCGATTCCCGGTCAGGTCTATTATAATAGACGGAAAGACAGAAATTTTTTTATCGGAGAAAGCATTGAAAGAGGTTCCTTTTATAAAATGGATTTGACGACAGTCAACTTTTTTCTAGTAAAGTCCTTGGTGGTCTAGTGGCTAGGATCCAGCACTCTCACTGCTGTGGCCCGGGTTTGATTCCCGGTCAGGGAAACTATGACAGACAGACAGACAGACAGACGGACGGACGGACGGACGGACGGACGGACGGACGGACGGACGGACGGACGGACGGACGGACGGACGGACGGACGGACGGACGGACGGACGGACGGACGGACGGACGGACGGACGGACGGACGGACGGACGGACGGACGGACGGACGGACGGACGGACGGACGGACGGACGGACGGACGGACGGACGGACGGACGGACGGACGGACGGACGGACGGACGGACGGACGGACGGACGGACGGACGGACGGACGGACGGACGGACGGACGGACGGACGGACGGACGGACGGACAGACAGACAATTCTTATTGGAGAAAGCATTGAAAGAGGTTCCTTTTATAGAATGGATTTGACGACAGTCAACTTTTTTTCTAGTAAAGTCCTTGGTGGTCTAGTGGCTAGGATCCAGCACTTTCACTGCTGTGGCCTGGGTTCGATTCCAGGTCAGGAAAACTGTTACACGCAGATAGAAAATTCCTCTTGAGGAATTGGAAAGAAAATTGAAAGATGTTCCTTTTTCTAGAATGGGTTTTCCGACAGTCAACTTTTTTCCTGTTCATTCCCTGATGGACTAGTGGCTAGGATCCAGCACTCTCACTGCTGTGGCCCGGGTTCGATTCCCGGTCAGGTCTATTATAATAGACGGAAAGACAGAAATTTTTTTATCGGAGAAAGCATTGAAAGAGGTTCCTTTTATAAAATGGATTTGACGACAGTCAACTTTTTTCTAGTAAAGTCCTTGGTGGTCTAGTGGCTAGGATCCAGCACTCTCACTGCTGTGGCCCGGGTTTGATTCCCGGTCAGGGAAACTATGACAGACAGACAGACAGACAGACAGACAGACAGACAGACAGACAGACAGACAGACAGACAGACAGACAGACAGACAGACAGACAGACAGACAGACAGACAGACAGACAGACAGACAGACAGACAGACAGACAGACAGACAGACAGACAGACAGACAGACAGACAGACAGACAGACAGACAGACAGACAGACAGACAGACAGACAGACAGACAGACAGACAGACAGACAGACAGACAGACAGACAGACAGACAGACAGACAGACAGACAGACAGACAGACAGACAGACAGACAGACAGACAGACAGACAGACAGACAGACAGACAGACAGACAGACAGACAGACAGACAGACAGACAGACAGACAGACAGACAGACAGACAGACAGACAGACAGACAGACAGACAGACAGACAGACAGACAGACAGACAGACAGACAGACAGACAGACAGACAGACAGACAGACAGACAGACAGACAGACAGACAGACAGACAGACAGACAGACAGACAGACAGACAGACAGACAGACAGACAGACAGACAGACAGACAGACAGACAGACAGACAGACAGACAGACAGACAGACAGACAGACAGACAGACAGACAGACAGACAGACAGACAGACAGACAGACAGACAGACAGACAGACAGACAGACAGACAGACAGACAGACAGACAGACAGACAGACAGACAGACAGACAGACAGACAGACAGACAGACAGACAGACAGACAGACAGACAGACAGACAGACAGACAGACAGACAGACAGACAGACAGACAGACAGACAGACAGACAGACAGACAGACAATTCTTATTGGAGAAAGCATTGAAAGAGGTTCCTTTTATAGAATGGATTTGACGACAGTCAACTTTTTTTCTAGTAAAGTCCTTGGTGGTCTAGTGGCTAGGATCCAGCACTTTCACTGCTGTGGCCTGGGTTCGATTCCAGGTCAGGAAAACTGTTACACGCAGATAGAAAATTCCTCTTGAGGAATTGGAAAGAAAATTGAAAGATGTTCCTTTTTCTAGAATGGGTTTTCCGACAGTCAACTTTTTTCCTGTTCATTCCCTGATGGACTAGTGGCTAGGATCCAGCACTCTCACTGCTGTGGCCCGGGTTCGATTCCCGGTCAGGTCTATTATAATAGACGGAAAGACAGAAAATTCTTATTGGAGAAAGCATTGAAAGAGGTTCCTTTTTCTAGAATGGGTTTTCCGACAGTCAACTTTTTTTCTAGTAAAGTCCTTGGTGGTCTAGTGGCTAGGATCCAGCACTTTCACTGCTGTGGCCTGGGTTCGATTCCAGGTCAGGTCTATTATTATAGACGGAAAGACAGAAAATTCTTATTGGAGAAAGCATTGAAAGAGGTTCCTTTTATAGAATGGATTTGACGACAGTCAACTTTTTTTCTAGTAAAGTCCTTGGTGGTCTAGTGGCTAGGATTCAGCACTTTCACTGCTGTGGCCTGGGTTCGATTCCAGGTCAGGGAAACTGTTACACGCAGATAGAAAATTCCTCTTGAGGAATTGGAATGAACATTGAAAGAGGTTCCTTTTTCTAGAATGGGTTTTCCGACAGTCAACTTTTTTTCTAGTAAAGTCCTTGGTGGTCTAGTGGCTAGGATCCAGCACTCTCACTGCTGTGGCCCGGGTTCGATTCCCGGTCAGGTCTATTATAATAGACGGAAAGACAGAAATTTTTTTATCGGAGAAAGCATTGAAAGAGGTTCCTTTTATAAAATGGATTTGACGACAGTCAACTTTTTTCTAGTAAAGTCCTTGGTGGTCTAGTGGCTAGGATCCAGCACTCTCACTGCTGTGGCCCGGGTTTGATTCCCGGTCAGGGAAACTATGACAGACAGACAGACAGACGGACGGACGGACGGACGGACGGACGGACGGACGGACGGACGGACGGACGGACGGACGGACGGACGGACGGACGGACGGACGGACGGACGGACGGACGGACGGACGGACGGACGGACGGACGGACGGACGGACGGACGGACGGACGGACGGACGGACGGACGGACGGACGGACGGACGGACGGACGGACGGACGGACGGACGGACGGACGGACGGACGGACGGACGGACGGACGGACGGACGGACGGACGGACGGACGGACGGACGGACGGACGGACGGACGGACGGACGGACGGACGGACGGACGGACGGACGGACAGACAGACAGACAGACAATTCTTATTGGAGAAAGCATTGAAAGAGGTTCCTTTTATAGAATGGATTTGACGACAGTCAACTTTTTTTCTAGTAAAGTCCTTGGTGGTCTAGTGGCTAGGATCCAGCACTTTCACTGCTGTGGCCTGGGTTCGATTCCAGGTCAGGAAAACTGTTACACGCAGATAGAAAATTCCTCTTGAGGAATTGGAAAGAAAATTGAAAGATGTTCCTTTTTCTAGAATGGGTTTTCCGACAGTCAACTTTTTTCCTGTTCATTCCCTGATGGACTAGTGGCTAGGATCCAGCACTCTCACTGCTGTGGCCCGGGTTCGATTCCCGGTCAGGTCTATTATAATAGACGGAAAGACAGAAATTTTTTTATCGGAGAAAGCATTGAAAGAGGTTCCTTTTATAAAATGGATTTGACGACAGTCAACTTTTTTCTAGTAAAGTCCTTGGTGGTCTAGTGGCTAGGATCCAGCACTCTCACTGCTGTGGCCCGGGTTTGATTCCCGGTCAGGGAAACTATGACAGACAGACAGACAGACAGACAGACAGACAGACAGACAGACAGACAGACAGACAGACAGACAGACAGACAGACAGACAGACAGACAGACAGACAGACAGACAGACAGACAGACAGACAGACAGACAGACAGACAGACAGACAGACAGACAGACAGACAGACAGACAGACAGACAGACAGACAGACAGACAGACAGACAGACAGACAGACAGACAGACAGACAGACAGACAGACAGACAGACAGACAGACAGACAGACAGACAGACAGACAGACAGACAGACAGACAGACAGACAGACAGACAGACAGACAGACAGACAGACAGACAGACAGACAGACAGACAATTCTTATTGGAGAAAGCATTGAAAGAGGTTCCTTTTATAGAATGGATTTGACGACAGTCAACTTTTTTTCTAGTAAAGTCCTTGGTGGTCTAGTGGCTAGGATCCAGCACTTTCACTGCTGTGGCCTGGGTTCGATTCCAGGTCAGGAAAACTGTTACACGCAGATAGAAAATTCCTCTTGAGGAATTGGAAAGAAAATTGAAAGATGTTCCTTTTTCTAGAATGGGTTTTCCGACAGTCAACTTTTTTCCTGTTCATTCCCTGATGGACTAGTGGCTAGGATCCAGCACTCTCACTGCTGTGGCCCGGGTTCGATTCCCGGTCAGGTCTATTATAATAGACGGAAAGACAGAAAATTCTTATTGGAGAAAGCATTGAAAGAGGTTCCTTTTTCTAGAATGGGTTTTCCGACAGTCAACTTTTTTTCTAGTAAAGTCCTTGGTGGTCTAGTGGCTAGGATCCAGCACTTTCACTGCTGTGGCCTGGGTTCGATTCCAGGTCAGGTCTATTATTATAGACGGAAAGACAGAAAATTCTTATTGGAGAAAGCATTGAAAGAGGTTCCTTTTATAGAATGGATTTGACGACAGTCAACTTTTTTTCTAGTAAAGTCCTTGGTGGTCTAGTGGCTAGGATTCAGCACTTTCACTGCTGTGGCCTGGGTTCGATTCCAGGTCAGGGAAACTGTTACACGCAGATAGAAAATTCCTCTTGAGGAATTGGAATGAACATTGAAAGAGGTTCCTTTTTCTAGAATGGGTTTTCCGACAGTCAACTTTTTTTCTAGTAAAGTCCTTGGTGGTCTAGTGGCTAGGATCCAGCACTCTCACTGCTGTGGCCCGGGTTCGATTCCCGGTCAGGTCTATTATAATAGACGGAAAGACAGAAATTTTTTTATCGGAGAAAGCATTGAAAGAGGTTCCTTTTATAAAATGGATTTGACGACAGTCAACTTTTTTCTAGTAAAGTCCTTGGTGGTCTAGTGGCTAGGATCCAGCACTCTCACTGCTGTGGCCCGGGTTTGATTCCCGGTCAGGGAAACTATGACAGACAGACAGACGGACGGACGGACGGACGGACGGACGGACGGACGGACGGACGGACGGACGGACGGACGGACGGACGGACGGACGGACGGACGGACGGACGGACGGACGGACGGACGGACGGACGGACGGACGGACGGACGGACGGACGGACGGACGGACGGACGGACGGACGGACGGACGGACGGACGGACGGACGGACGGACGGACGGACGGACGGACGGACGGACGGACGGACGGACGGACGGACGGACGGACGGACGGACGGACGGACGGACGGACGGACGGACGGACGGACAGACAGACAATTCTTATTGGAGAAAGCATTGAAAGAGGTTCTTTTTATAGAATGGATTTGACGACAGTCAACTTTTTTTCTAGTAAAGTCCTTGGTGGTCTAGTGGCTAAGATCCAGCACTTTCACTGCTGTGGCCCGGGTTCGATTCCAGGTCAGGGAAACTGTTACACGCAGATAGAAAATTCCTCTTGAGGAATTGGAAAGAAAATTGAAAGATGTTCCTTTTTCTAGAATGGGTTTTCCGACAGTCAACTTTTTTCCTGTTCATTCCCTGATGGACTAGTGGCTAGGATCCAGCACTCTCACTGCTGTGGCCCGGGTTCGATTGCCGGTCAGGTCTATTATAATAGTCGGAAAGACAGAAAATTCTTATTGGAGAAAGCATTGAAAGAGGTTCCTTTTATAGAATGGATTTGACGACAGTCAACTTTTTTTCTAGTAAAGTCCTTGGTGGTCTAGTGGCTAGGATCCAGCACTCTCACTGCTGTGGCCCGGGTTCGATTCCCGGTCAGGGAAACTATGACAGACAGACAGACAGACAGACAGACAGACAGACAATTCCTCTTGAGGAATTGGAAAGATGTTCCTTTTTCTAGAATGGGTTTTCCGACAGTCAACTTTTTTTCTAGTAAAGTCCTTGGTGGTCTAGTGGCTAGGATCCAGCACTCTCACTGCTGTGGCCCGGGTTCGATTCCCGGTCAGGTCTATTATAATAGACGGAAAGACAGAAAATTCTTATTGGAGAAAGCATTGAAAGAGGTTCCTTTTATAGAATGGATTTGACGACAGTCAACTTTTTTTCTAGTAAAGTCCTTGGTGGTCTAGTGGCTAGGATCCAGCACTTTCACTGCTGTGGCCTGGGTTCGATTCCAGGTCAGGAAAACTGTTACACGCAGATAGAAAATTCCTCTTGAGGAATTGGAAAGAAAATTGAAAGATGTTCCTTTTTCTAGAATGGGTTTTCCGACGGACGGACGGACGGACGGACGGACGGACGGACGGACGGACGGACGGACGGACGGACGGACGGACGGACGGACGGACGGACGGACGGACGGACGGACGGACGGACGGACGGACGGACGGACGGACGGACGGACGGACGGACGGACGGACGGACGGACGGACGGACGGACGGACGGACGGACGGACGGACGGACGGACGGACGGACGGACGGACGGACGGACGGACGGACGGACGGACGGACGGACGGACGGACGGACGGACGGACGGACGGACGGACGGACGGACGGACGGACGGACGGACGGACGGACGATTCTTATTGGAGAAAGCATTGAAAGAGGTTCTTTTTATAGAATGGATTTGACGACAGTCAACTTTTTTTCTAGTAAAGTCCTTGGTGGTTAAAGTCCTTGGTGGTCTAGTGGCTAAGATCCAGCACTTTCACTGCTGTGGCCCGGGTTCGATTCCAGGTCAGGGAAACTGTTACACGCAGATAGAAAATTCCTCTTGAGGAATTGGAAAGAAAATTGAAAGATGTTCCTTTTTCTAGAATGGGTTTTCCGACAGTCAACTTTTTTCCTGTTCATTCCCTGATGGACTAGTGGCTAGGATCCAGCACTCTCACTGCTGTGGCCCGGGTTCGATTCCCGGTCAGGTCTATTATAATAGACGGAAAGACAGAAAATTCTTATTGGAGAAAGCATTGAAAGAGGTTCCTTTTTCTAGAATGGGTTTTCCGACAGTCAACTTTTTTTCTAGTAAAGTCCTTGGTGGTCTAGTGGCTAGGATCCAGCACTTTCACTGCTGTGGCCTGGGTTCGATTCCAGGTCAGGTCTATTATTATAGACGGAAAGACAGAAAATTCTTATTGGAGAAAGCATTGAAAGAGGTTCCTTTTATAGAATGGATTTGACGACAGTCAACTTTTTTTCTAGTAAAGTCCTTGGTGGTCTAGTGGCTAGGATTCAGCACTTTCACTGCTGTGGCCTGGGTTCGATTCCAGGTCAGGGAAACTGTTACACGCAGATAGAAAATTCCTCTTGAGGAATTGGAATGAACATTGAAAGAGGTTCCTTTTTCTAGAATGGGTTTTCCGACAGTCAACTTTTTTTCTAGTAAAGTCCTTGGTGGTCTAGTGGCTAGGATCCAGCACTCTCACTGCTGTGGCCCGGGTTCGATTCCCGGTCAGGTCTATTATAATAGACGGAAAGACAGAAATTTTTTTATCGGAGAAAGCATTGAAAGAGGTTCCTTTTATAAAATGGATTTGACGACAGTCAACTTTTTTCTAGTAAAGTCCTTGGTGGTCTAGTGGCTAGGATCCAGCACTCTCACTGCTGTGGCCCGGGTTTGATTCCCGGTCAGGGAAACTATGACAGACAGACAGACGGACGGACGGACGGACGGACGGACGGACGGACGGACGGACGGACGGACGGACGGACGGACGGACGGACGGACGGACGGACGGACGGACGGACGGACGGACGGACGGACGGACGGACGGACGGACGGACGGACGGACGGACGGACGGACGGACGGACGGACGGACGGACGGACGGACGGACGGACGGACGGACGGACGGACGGACGGACGGACAGACAGACAATTCTTATTGGAGAAAGCATTGAAAGAGGTTCTTTTTATAGAATGGATTTGACGACAGTCAACTTTTTTTCTAGTAAAGTCCTTGGTGGTCTAGTGGCTAAGATCCAGCACTTTCACTGCTGTGGCCCGGGTTCGATTCCAGGTCAGGGAAACTGTTACACGCAGATAGAAAATTCCTCTTGAGGAATTGGAAAGAAAATTGAAAGATGTTCCTTTTTCTAGAATGGGTTTTCCGACAGTCAACTTTTTTCCTGTTCATTCCCTGATGGACTAGTGGCTAGGATCCAGCACTCTCACTGCTGTGGCCCGGGTTCGATTGCCGGTCAGGTCTATTATAATAGTCGGAAAGACAGAAAATTCTTATTGGAGAAAGCATTGAAAGAGGTTCCTTTTATAGAATGGATTTGACGACAGTCAACTTTTTTTCTAGTAAAGTCCTTGGTGGTCTAGTGGCTAGGATCCAGCACTCTCACTGCTGTGGCCCGGGTTCGATTCCCGGTCAGGGAAACTATGACAGACAGACAGACAGACAGACAGACAGACAGACAATTCCTCTTGAGGAATTGGAAAGATGTTCCTTTTTCTAGAATGGGTTTTCCGACAGTCAACTTTTTTTCTAGTAAAGTCCTTGGTGGTCTAGTGGCTAGGATCCAGCACTCTCACTGCTGTGGCCCGGGTTCGATTCCCGGTCAGGTCTATTATAATAGACGGAAAGACAGAAAATTCTTATTGGAGAAAGCATTGAAAGAGGTTCCTTTTATAGAATGGATTTGACGACAGTCAACTTTTTTTCTAGTAAAGTCCTTGGTGGTCTAGTGGCTAGGATCCAGCACTTTCACTGCTGTGGCCTGGGTTCGATTCCAGGTCAGGAAAACTGTTACACGCAGATAGAAAATTCCTCTTGAGGAATTGGAAAGAAAATTGAAAGATGTTCCTTTTTCTAGAATGGGTTTTCCGACGGACGGACGGACGGACGGACGGACGGACGGACGGACGGACGGACGGACGGACGGACGGACGGACGGACGGACGGACGGACGGACGGACGGACGGACGGACGGACGGACGGACGGACGGACGGACGGACGGACGGACGGACGGACGGACGGACGGACGGACGGACGGACGGACGGACGGACGGACGGACGGACGGACGGACGGACGGACGGACGGACGGACGGACGGACGGACGGACGGACGGACGGACGGACGGACGGACGGACGGACGGACGGACGGACGGACGGACGGACGGACGGACGGACGGACGATTCTTATTGGAGAAAGCATTGAAAGAGGTTCTTTTTATAGAATGGATTTGACGACAGTCAACTTTTTTTCTAGTAAAGTCCTTGGTGGTCTAGTGGCTAAGATCCAGCACTTTCACTGCTGTGGCCCGGGTTCGATTCCAGGTCAGGGAAACTGTTACACGCAGATAGAAAATTCCTCTTGAGGAATTGGAAAGAAAATTGAAAGATGTTCCTTTTTCTAGAATGGGTTTTCCGACAGTCAACTTTTTTCCTGTTCATTCCCTGATGGACTAGTGGCTAGGATCCAGCACTCTCACTGCTGTGGCCCGGGTTCGATTCCCGGTCAGGTCTATTATAATAGACGGAAAGACAGAAAATTCTTATTGGAGAAAGCATTGAAAGAGGTTCCTTTTTCTAGAATGGGTTTTCCGACAGTCAACTTTTTTTCTAGTAAAGTCCTTGGTGGTCTAGTGGCTAGGATCCAGCACTTTCACTGCTGTGGCCTGGGTTCGATTCCAGGTCAGGTCTATTATTATAGACGGAAAGACAGAAAATTCTTATTGGAGAAAGCATTGAAAGAGGTTCCTTTTATAGAATGGATTTGACGACAGTCAACTTTTTTTCTAGTAAAGTCCTTGGTGGTCTAGTGGCTAGGATTCAGCACTTTCACTGCTGTGGCCTGGGTTCGATTCCAGGTCAGGGAAACTGTTACACGCAGATAGAAAATTCCTCTTGAGGAATTGGAATGAACATTGAAAGAGGTTCCTTTTTCTAGAATGGGTTTTCCGACAGTCAACTTTTTTTCTAGTAAAGTCCTTGGTGGTCTAGTGGCTAGGATCCAGCACTCTCACTGCTGTGGCCCGGGTTCGATTCCCGGTCAGGTCTATTATAATAGACGGAAAGACAGAAATTTTTTTATCGGAGAAAGCATTGAAAGAGGTTCCTTTTATAAAATGGATTTGACGACAGTCAACTTTTTTCTAGTAAAGTCCTTGGTGGTCTAGTGGCTAGGATCCAGCACTCTCACTGCTGTGGCCCGGGTTTGATTCCCGGTCAGGGAAACTATGACAGACAGACAGACAGACAGACAGACGGACGGACGGACGGACGGACGGACGGACGGACGGACGGACGGACGGACGGACGGACGGACGGACGGACGGACGGACGGACGGACGGACGGACGGACGGACGGACGGACGGACGGACGGACGGACGGACGGACGGACGGACGGACGGACGGACGGACGGACGGACGGACGGACGGACGGACGGACGGACGGACGGACGGACGGACGGACGGACGGACGGACGGACGGACGGACGGACGGACGGACGGACGGACGGACGGACGGACGGACGGACGGACAGACAGACAATTCTTATTGGAGAAAGCATTGAAAGAGGTTCCTTTTATAGAATGGATTTGACGACAGTCAACTTTTTTTCTAGTAAAGTCCTTGGTGGTCTAGTGGCTAGGATCCAGCACTTTCACTGCTGTGGCCTGGGTTCGATTCCAGGTCAGGAAAACTGTTACACGCAGATAGAAAATTCCTCTTGAGGAATTGGAAAGAAAATTGAAAGATGTTCCTTTTTCTAGAATGGGTTTTCCGACAGTCAACTTTTTTCCTGTTCATTCCCTGATGGACTAGTGGCTAGGATCCAGCACTCTCACTGCTGTGGCCCGGGTTCGATTCCCGGTCAGGTCTATTATAATAGACGGAAAGACAGAAATTTTTTTATCGGAGAAAGCATTGAAAGAGGTTCCTTTTATAAAATGGATTTGACGACAGTCAACTTTTTTCTAGTAAAGTCCTTGGTGGTCTAGTGGCTAGGATCCAGCACTCTCACTGCTGTGGCCCGGGTTTGATTCCCGGTCAGGGAAACTATGACAGACAGACAGACAGACAGACAGACAGACAGACAGACAGACAGACAGACAGACAGCCAGCCAGACAGCCAGCCAGACAGCCAGCCAGACAGCCAGCCAGACAGCCAGCCAGACAGACAGCCAGCCAGACAGACAGACAGCCAGACAGCCAGCCAGACAGACAGACAGCCAGACAGACAGACAGACAGACAGACAGCCAGACAGACAGCCAGACAGACAGACAGCCAGCCAGACAGACAGACAGACAGCCAGACAGACAGACAGACAGACAGCCAGACAGACAGACAGACAGACAGACAGACAGCCAGACAGCCAGACAGACAGACAGACAGACAGCCAGACAGACAGACAGACAGACAGACAGACAGACAGACAGACAGACAGACAGACAGACAGACAGACAGACAGACAGACAGACAGACAGACAGACAGACAGACAGACAGACAGACAGACAGACAGACAATTCTTATTGGAGAAAGCATTGAAAGAGGTTCCTTTTATAGAATGGATTTGACGACAGTCAACTTTTTTTCTAGTAAAGTCCTTGGTGGTCTAGTGGCTAGGATCCAGCACTTTCACTGCTGTGGCCTGGGTTCGATTCCAGGTCAGGAAAACTGTTACACGCAGATAGAAAATTCCTCTTGAGGAATTGGAAAGAAAATTGAAAGATGTTCCTTTTTCTAGAATGGGTTTTCCGACAGTCAACTTTTTTCCTGTTCATTCCCTGATGGACTAGTGGCTAGGATCCAGCACTCTCACTGCTGTGGCCCGGGTTCGATTCCCGGTCAGGTCTATTATAATAGACGGAAAGACAGAAAATTCTTATTGGAGAAAGCATTGAAAGAGGTTCCTTTTTCTAGAATGGGTTTTCCGACAGTCAACTTTTTTTCTAGTAAAGTCCTTGGTGGTCTAGTGGCTAGGATCCAGCACTTTCACTGCTGTGGCCTGGGTTCGATTCCAGGTCAGGTCTATTATTATAGACGGAAAGACAGAAAATTCTTATTGGAGAAAGCATTGAAAGAGGTTCCTTTTATAGAATGGATTTGACGACAGTCAACTTTTTTTCTAGTAAAGTCCTTGGTGGTCTAGTGGCTAGGATTCAGCACTTTCACTGCTGTGGCCTGGGTTCGATTCCAGGTCAGGGAAACTGTTACACGCAGATAGAAAATTCCTCTTGAGGAATTGGAATGAACATTGAAAGAGGTTCCTTTTTCTAGAATGGGTTTTCCGACAGTCAACTTTTTTTCTAGTAAAGTCCTTGGTGGTCTAGTGGCTAGGATCCAGCACTCTCACTGCTGTGGCCCGGGTTCGATTCCCGGTCAGGTCTATTATAATAGACGGAAAGACAGAAATTTTTTTATCGGAGAAAGCATTGAAAGAGGTTCCTTTTATAAAATGGATTTGACGACAGTCAACTTTTTTCTAGTAAAGTCCTTGGTGGTCTAGTGGCTAGGATCCAGCACTCTCACTGCTGTGGCCCGGGTTTGATTCCCGGTCAGGGAAACTATGACAGACAGACAGACGGACGGACGGACGGACGGACGGACGGACGGACGGACGGACGGACGGACGGACGGACGGACGGACGGACGGACGGACGGACGGACGGACGGACGGACGGACGGACGGACGGACGGACGGACGGACGGACGGACGGACGGACGGACGGACGGACGGACGGACGGACGGACGGACGGACGGACGGACGGACGGACGGACGGACGGACGGACAGACAGACAGACAGACAGACAATTCTTATTGGAGAAAGCATTGAAAGAGGTTCCTTTTATAGAATGGATTTGACGACAGTCAACTTTTTTTCTAGTAAAGTCCTTGGTGGTCTAGTGGCTAGGATCCAGCACTTTCACTGCTGTGGCCTGGGTTCGATTCCAGGTCAGGAAAACTGTTACACGCAGATAGAAAATTCCTCTTGAGGAATTGGAAAGAAAATTGAAAGATGTTCCTTTTTCTAGAATGGGTTTTCCGACAGTCAACTTTTTTCCTGTTCATTCCCTGATGGACTAGTGGCTAGGATCCAGCACTCTCACTGCTGTGGCCCGGGTTCGATTCCCGGTCAGGTCTATTATAATAGACGGAAAGACAGAAATTTTTTTATCGGAGAAAGCATTGAAAGAGGTTCCTTTTATAAAATGGATTTGACGACAGTCAACTTTTTTCTAGTAAAGTCCTTGGTGGTCTAGTGGCTAGGATCCAGCACTCTCACTGCTGTGGCCCGGGTTTGATTCCCGGTCAGGGAAACTATGACAGACAGACAGACAGACAGACAGACAGACAGACAGACAGACAGACAGACAGACAGACAGACAGACAGACAGACAGACAGACAGACAGACAGACAGACAGACAGACAGACAGACAGACAGACAGACAGACAGACAGACAGACAGACAGACAGACAGACAGACAGACAGACAGACAGACAGACAGACAGACAGACAGACAGACAGACAGACAGACAGACAGACAGACAGACAGACAGACAGACAGACAGACAGACAGACAGACAGACAGACAGACAGACAGACAGACAGACAGACAGACAGACAGACAGACAGACAGACAGACAGACAGACAGACAGACAGACAGACAGACAGACAGACAGACAGACAGACAGACAGACAGACAGACAGACAGACAGACAGACAGACAGACAGACAGACAGACAGACAGACAGACAGACAGACAGACAGACAGACAGACAGACAGACAGACAATTCTTATTGGAGAAAGCATTGAAAGAGGTTCCTTTTATAGAATGGATTTGACGACAGTCAACTTTTTTTCTAGTAAAGTCCTTGGTGGTCTAGTGGCTAGGATCCAGCACTTTCACTGCTGTGGCCTGGGTTCGATTCCAGGTCAGGAAAACTGTTACACGCAGATAGAAAATTCCTCTTGAGGAATTGGAAAGAAAATTGAAAGATGTTCCTTTTTCTAGAATGGGTTTTCCGACAGTCAACTTTTTTCCTGTTCATTCCCTGATGGACTAGTGGCTAGGATCCAGCACTCTCACTGCTGTGGCCCGGGTTCGATTCCCGGTCAGGTCTATTATAATAGACGGAAAGACAGAAAATTCTTATTGGAGAAAGCATTGAAAGAGGTTCCTTTTTCTAGAATGGGTTTTCCGACAGTCAACTTTTTTTCTAGTAAAGTCCTTGGTGGTCTAGTGGCTAGGATCCAGCACTTTCACTGCTGTGGCCTGGGTTCGATTCCAGGTCAGGTCTATTATTATAGACGGAAAGACAGAAAATTCTTATTGGAGAAAGCATTGAAAGAGGTTCCTTTTATAGAATGGATTTGACGACAGTCAACTTTTTTTCTAGTAAAGTCCTTGGTGGTCTAGTGGCTAGGATTCAGCACTTTCACTGCTGTGGCCTGGGTTCGATTCCAGGTCAGGGAAACTGTTACACGCAGATAGAAAATTCCTCTTGAGGAATTGGAATGAACATTGAAAGAGGTTCCTTTTTCTAGAATGGGTTTTCCGACAGTCAACTTTTTTTCTAGTAAAGTCCTTGGTGGTCTAGTGGCTAGGATCCAGCACTCTCACTGCTGTGGCCCGGGTTCGATTCCCGGTCAGGTCTATTATAATAGACGGAAATTTATCGGAGAAAGCATTGAAAGAGGTTCCTTTTATAAAATGGATTTGACGACAGTCAACTTTTTTCTAGTAAAGTCCTTGGTGGTCTAGTGGCTAGGATCCAGCACTCTCACTGCTGTGGCCCGGGTTTGATTCCCGGTCAGGGAAACTATGACAGACAGACAGACAGACAGACAGACAGACAGACAGACAGACAGACAGACAGACAGACAGACAGACAGACAGACAGACAGACAGACAGACAGACAGACAGACAGACAGACAGACAGACAGACAGACAGACAGACAGACAGACAGACAGACAGACAGACAGACAGACAGACAGACAGACAGACAGACAGACAGACAGACAGACAGACAGACAGACAGACAGACAGACAGACAGACAGACAGACAGACAGACAGACAGACAGACAGACAGACAGACAGACAGACAGACAGACAGACAGACAGACAGACAGACAGACAGACAGACAGACAGACAGACAGACAGACAGACAGACAGACAGACAGACAGACAGACAATTCTTATTGGAGAAAGCATTGAAAGAGGTTCCTTTTATAGAATGGATTTGACGACAGTCAACTTTTTTTCTAGTAAAGTCCTTGGTGGTCTAGTGGCTAGGATCCAGCACTTTCACTGCTGTGGCCTGGGTTCGATTCCAGGTCAGGAAAACTGTTACACGCAGATAGAAAATTCCTCTTGAGGAATTGGAAAGAAAATTGAAAGATGTTCCTTTTTCTAGAATGGGTTTTCCGACAGTCAACTTTTTTCCTGTTCATTCCCTGATGGACTAGTGGCTAGGATCCAGCACTCTCACTGCTGTGGCCCGGGTTCGATTCCCGGTCAGGTCTATTATAATAGACGGAAAGACAGAAAATTCTTATTGGAGAAAGCATTGAAAGAGGTTCCTTTTTCTAGAATGGGTTTTCCGACAGTCAACTTTTTTTCTAGTAAAGTCCTTGGTGGTCTAGTGGCTAGGATCCAGCACTTTCACTGCTGTGGCCTGGGTTCGATTCCAGGTCAGGTCTATTATTATAGACGGAAAGACAGAAAATTCTTATTGGAGAAAGCATTGAAAGAGGTTCCTTTTATAGAATGGATTTGACGACAGTCAACTTTTTTTCTAGTAAAGTCCTTGGTGGTCTAGTGGCTAGGATTCAGCACTTTCACTGCTGTGGCCTGGGTTCGATTCCAGGTCAGGGAAACTGTTACACGCAGATAGAAAATTCCTCTTGAGGAATTGGAATGAACATTGAAAGAGGTTCCTTTTTCTAGAATGGGTTTTCCGACAGTCAACTTTTTTTCTAGTAAAGTCCTTGGTGGTCTAGTGGCTAGGATCCAGCACTCTCACTGCTGTGGCCCGGGTTCGATTCCCGGTCAGGTCTATTATAATAGACGGAAAGACAGAAATTTTTTTATCGGAGAAAGCATTGAAAGAGGTTCCTTTTATAAAATGGATTTGACGACAGTCAACTTTTTTCTAGTAAAGTCCTTGGTGGTCTAGTGGCTAGGATCCAGCACTCTCACTGCTGTGGCCCGGGTTTGATTCCCGGTCAGGGAAACTATGACAGACAGACAGACAGACAGACGGACGGACGGACGGACGGACGGACGGACGGACGGACGGACGGACGGACGGACGGACGGACGGACGGACGGACGGACGGACGGACGGACGGACGGACGGACGGACGGACGGACGGACGGACGGACGGACGGACGGACGGACGGACGGACGGACGGACGGACGGACGGACGGACGGACGGACGGACGGACGGACGGACGGACGGACGGACGGACGGACGGACGGACGGACGGACGGACGGACGGACGGACGGACGGACGGACGGACGGACGGACGGACGGACGGACGGACGGACGGACGGACGGACGGACGGACGGACGGACGGACGGACGGACGGACGGACGGACGGACAGACAGACAGACAGACAATTCTTATTGGAGAAAGCATTGAAAGAGGTTCCTTTTATAGAATGGATTTGACGACAGTCAACTTTTTTTCTAGTAAAGTCCTTGGTGGTCTAGTGGCTAGGATCCAGCACTTTCACTGCTGTGGCCTGGGTTCGATTCCAGGTCAGGAAAACTGTTACACGCAGATAGAAAATTCCTCTTGAGGAATTGGAAAGAAAATTGAAAGATGTTCCTTTTTCTAGAATGGGTTTTCCGACAGTCAACTTTTTTCCTGTTCATTCCCTGATGGACTAGTGGCTAGGATCCAGCACTCTCACTGCTGTGGCCCGGGTTCGATTCCCGGTCAGGTCTATTATAATAGACGGAAAGACAGAAATTTTTTTATCGGAGAAAGCATTGAAAGAGGTTCCTTTTATAAAATGGATTTGACGACAGTCAACTTTTTTCTAGTAAAGTCCTTGGTGGTCTAGTGGCTAGGATCCAGCACTCTCACTGCTGTGGCCCGGGTTTGATTCCCGGTCAGGGAAACTATGACAGACAGACAGACAGACAGACAGACAGACAGACAGACAGACAGACAGACAGACAGACAGACAGACAGACAGACAGACAGACAGACAGACAGACAGACAGACAGACAGACAGACAGACAGACAGACAGACAGACAGACAGACAGACAGACAGACAGACAGACAGACAGACAGACAGACAGACAGACAGACAGACAGACAGACAGACAGACAGACAGACAGACAGACAGACAGACAGACAGACAGACAGACAGACAGACAGACAGACAGACAGACAGACAGACAGACAGACAGACAGACAGACAGACAGACAGACAGACAGACAGACAGACAGACAGACAGACAGACAGACAGACAGACAGACAGACAGACAGACAGACAGACAGACAGACAGACAGACAGACAGACAGACAGACAGACAGACAGACAGACAGACAGACAGACAGACAGACAGACAGACAGACAGACAGACAGACAGACAGACAGACAGACAGACAGACAGACAGACAGACAGACAGACAGACAGACAGACAGACAGACAGACAGACAGACAGACAGACAGACAGACAGACAGACAGACAGACAGACAGACAGACAGACAGACAGACAGACAGACAGACAGACAGACAGACAGACAGACAGACAGACAGACAGACAGACAGACAGACAGACAGACAGACAGACAGACAGACAGACAGACAGACAGACAGACAGACAGACAGACAGACAGACAGACAGACAGACAGACAGACAGACAGACAGACAGACAGACAGACAGACAGACAGACAGACAGACAGACAGACAGACAGACAGACAGACAGACAGACAGACAGACAGACAATTCTTATTGGAGAAAGCATTGAAAGAGGTTCCTTTTATAGAATGGATTTGACGACAGTCAACTTTTTTTCTAGTAAAGTCCTTGGTGGTCTAGTGGCTAGGATCCAGCACTTTCACTGCTGTGGCCTGGGTTCGATTCCAGGTCAGGAAAACTGTTACACGCAGATAGAAAATTCCTCTTGAGGAATTGGAAAGAAAATTGAAAGATGTTCCTTTTTCTAGAATGGGTTTTCCGACAGTCAACTTTTTTCCTGTTCATTCCCTGATGGACTAGTGGCTAGGATCCAGCACTCTCACTGCTGTGGCCCGGGTTCGATTCCCGGTCAGGTCTATTATAATAGACGGAAAGACAGAAAATTCTTATTGGAGAAAGCATTGAAAGAGGTTCCTTAGACGGAAAGACAGAAAATTCTTATTGGAGAAAGCATTGAAAGAGGTTCCTTTTTCTAGAATGGGTTTTCCGACAGTCAACTTTTTTTCTAGTAAAGTCCTTGGTGGTCTAGTGGCTAGGATCCAGCACTTTCACTGCTGTGGCCTGGGTTCGATTCCAGGTCAGGTCTATTATTATAGACGGAAAGACAGAAAATTCTTATTGGAGAAAGCATTGAAAGAGGTTCCTTTTATAGAATGGATTTGACGACAGTCAACTTTTTTTCTAGTAAAGTCCTTGGTGGTCTAGTGGCTAGGATTCAGCACTTTCACTGCTGTGGCCTGGGTTCGATTCCAGGTCAGGGAAACTGTTACACGCAGATAGAAAATTCCTCTTGAGGAATTGGAATGAACATTGAAAGAGGTTCCTTTTTCTAGAATGGGTTTTCCGACAGTCAACTTTTTTTCTAGTAAAGTCCTTGGTGGTCTAGTGGCTAGGATCCAGCACTCTCACTGCTGTGGCCCGGGTTCGATTCCCGGTCAGGTCTATTATAATAGACGGAAAGACAGAAATTTTTTTATCGGAGAAAGCATTGAAAGAGGTTCCTTTTATAAAATGGATTTGACGACAGTCAACTTTTTTCTAGTAAAGTCCTTGGTGGTCTAGTGGCTAGGATCCAGCACTCTCACTGCTGTGGCCCGGGTTTGATTCCCGGTCAGGGAAACTATGACAGACAGACAGACAGACAGACGGACGGACGGACGGACGGACGGACGGACGGACGGACGGACGGACGGACGGACGGACGGACGGACGGACGGACGGACGGACGGACGGACGGACGGACGGACGGACGGACGGACGGACGGACGGACGGACGGACGGACGGACGGACGGACGGACGGACGGACGGACGGACGGACGGACGGACGGACGGACGGACGGACGGACGGACGGACGGACGGACGGACGGACGGACGGACGGACGGACGGACGGACGGACGGACGGACGGACGGACGGACGGACGGACGGACGGACGGACGGACGGACGGACGGACGGACGGACGGACGGACGGACGGACGGACAGACAGACAGACAGACAGACAATTCTTATTGGAGAAAGCATTGAAAGAGGTTCCTTTTATAGAATGGATTTGACGACAGTCAACTTTTTTTCTAGTAAAGTCCTTGGTGGTCTAGTGGCTAGGATCCAGCACTTTCACTGCTGTGGCCTGGGTTCGATTCCAGGTCAGGAAAACTGTTACACGCAGATAGAAAATTCCTCTTGAGGAATTGGAAAGAAAATTGAAAGATGTTCCTTTTTCTAGAATGGGTTTTCCGACAGTCAACTTTTTTCCTGTTCATTCCCTGATGGACTAGTGGCTAGGATCCAGCACTCTCACTGCTGTGGCCCGGGTTCGATTCCCGGTCAGGTCTATTATAATAGACGGAAAGACAGAAATTTTTTTATCGGAGAAAGCATTGAAAGAGGTTCCTTTTATAAAATGGATTTGACGACAGTCAACTTTTTTCTAGTAAAGTCCTTGGTGGTCTAGTGGCTAGGATCCAGCACTCTCACTGCTGTGGCCCGGGTTTGATTCCCGGTCAGGGAAACTATGACAGACAGACAGACAGACAGACAGACAGACAGACAGACAGACAGACAGACAGACAGACAGACAGACAGACAGACAGACAGACAGACAGACAGACAGACAGACAGACAGACAGACAGACAGACAGACAGACAGACAGACAGACAGACAGACAGACAGACAGACAGACAGACAGACAGACAGACAGACAGACAGACAGACAGACAGACAGACAGACAGACAGACAGACAGACAGACAGACAGACAGACAGACAGACAGACAGACAGACAGACAGACAGACAGACAGACAGACAGACAGACAGACAGACAGACAGACAGACAGACAGACAGACAGACAGACAGACAGACAGACAGACAGACAGACAGACAGACAGACAGACAGACAGACAGACAGACAGACAGACAGACAGACAGACAGACAGACAGACAGACAGACAGACAGACAGACAGACAGACAGACAGACAGACAGACAGACAGACAGACAGACAGACAGACAGACAGACAGACAGACAGACAGACAGACAGACAGACAGACAGACAGACAGACAGACAGACAGACAGACAGACAGACAGACAGACAGACAGACAGACAGACAGACAGACAGACAGACAGACAGACAGACAGACAGACAGACAGACAGACAGACAGACAGACAGACAGACAGACAGACAGACAGACAGACAGACAGACAGACAGACAGACAGACAGACAGACAGACAGACAGACAGACAGACAGACAGACAGACAGACAGACAGACAGACAGACAGACAGACAGACAGACAGACAGACAGACAGACAGACAGACAGACAGACAGACAGACAGACAGACAGACAGACAGACAGACAGACAGACAGACAGACAGACAATTCTTATTGGAGAAAGCATTGAAAGAGGTTCCTTTTATAGAATGGATTTGACGACAGTCAACTTTTTTTCTAGTAAAGTCCTTGGTGGTCTAGTGGCTAGGATCCAGCACTTTCACTGCTGTGGCCTGGGTTCGATTCCAGGTCAGGAAAACTGTTACACGCAGATAGAAAATTCTGGAAAGAAAATTGAAAGATGTTCCTTTTTCTAGAATGGGTTTTCCGACAGTCAACTTTTTTCCTGTTCATTCCCTGATGGACTAGTGGCTAGGATCCAGCACTCTCACTGCTGTGGCCCGGGTTCGATTCCCGGTCAGGTCTATTATAATAGACGGAAAGACAGAAAATTCTTATTGGAGAAAGCATTGAAAGAGGTTCCTTTTTCTAGAATGGGTTTTCCGACAGTCAACTTTTTTTCTAGTAAAGTCCTTGGTGGTCTAGTGGCTAGGATCCAGCACTTTCACTGCTGTGGCCTGGGTTCGATTCCAGGTCAGGTCTATTATTATAGACGGAAAGACAGAAAATTCTTATTGGAGAAAGCATTGAAAGAGGTTCCTTTTATAGAATGGATTTGACGACAGTCAACTTTTTTTCTAGTAAAGTCCTTGGTGGTCTAGTGGCTAGGATTCAGCACTTTCACTGCTGTGGCCTGGGTTCGATTCCAGGTCAGGGAAACTGTTACACGCAGATAGAAAATTCCTCTTGAGGAATTGGAATGAACATTGAAAGAGGTTCCTTTTTCTAGAATGGGTTTTCCGACAGTCAACTTTTTTTCTAGTAAAGTCCTTGGTGGTCTAGTGGCTAGGATCCAGCACTCTCACTGCTGTGGCCCGGGTTCGATTCCCGGTCAGGTCTATTATAATAGACGGAAAGACAGAAATTTTTTTATCGGAGAAAGCATTGAAAGAGGTTCCTTTTATAAAATGGATTTGACGACAGTCAACTTTTTTCTAGTAAAGTCCTTGGTGGTCTAGTGGCTAGGATCCAGCACTCTCACTGCTGTGGCCCGGGTTTGATTCCCGGTCAGGGAAACTATGACAGACAGACAGACAGACAGACAGACAGACAGACAGACAGACAGACAGACAGACAGACAGACAGACAGACAGACAGACAGACAGACAGACAGACAGACAGACAGACAGACAGACAGACAGACAGACAGACAGACAGACAGACAGACAGACAGACAGACAGACAGACAGACAGACAGACAGACAGACAGACAGACAGACAGACAGACAGACAGACAGACAGACAGACAGACAGACAGACAGACAGACAGACAGACAGACAGACAGACAGACAGACAGACAGACAGACAGACAGACAGACAGACAGACAATTCTTATTGGAGAAAGCATTGAAAGAGGTTCCTTTTATAGAATGGATTTGACGACAGTCAACTTTTTTTCTAGTAAAGTCCTTGGTGGTCTAGTGGCTAGGATCCAGCACTTTCACTGCTGTGGCCTGGGTTCGATTCCAGGTCAGGAAAACTGTTACACGCAGATAGAAAATTCCTCTTGAGGAATTGGAAAGAAAATTGAAAGATGTTCCTTTTTCTAGAATGGGTTTTCCGACAGTCAACTTTTTTCCTGTTCATTCCCTGATGGACTAGTGGCTAGGATCCAGCACTCTCACTGCTGTGGCCCGGGTTCGATTCCCGGTCAGGTCTATTATAATAGACGGAAAGACAGAAAATTCTTATTGGAGAAAGCATTGAAAGAGGTTCCTTTTTCTAGAATGGGTTTTCCGACAGTCAACTTTTTTTCTAGTAAAGTCCTTGGTGGTCTAGTGGCTAGGATCCAGCACTTTCACTGCTGTGGCCTGGGTTCGATTCCAGGTCAGGTCTATTATTATAGACGGAAAGACAGAAAATTCTTATTGGAGAAAGCATTGAAAGAGGTTCCTTTTATAGAATGGATTTGACGACAGTCAACTTTTTTTCTAGTAAAGTCCTTGGTGGTCTAGTGGCTAGGATTCAGCACTTTCACTGCTGTGGCCTGGGTTCGATTCCAGGTCAGGGAAACTGTTACACGCAGATAGAAAATTCCTCTTGAGGAATTGGAATGAACATTGAAAGAGGTTCCTTTTTCTAGAATGGGTTTTCCGACAGTCAACTTTTTTTCTAGTAAAGTCCTTGGTGGTCTAGTGGCTAGGATCCAGCACTCTCACTGCTGTGGCCCGGGTTCGATTCCCGGTCAGGTCTATTATAATAGACGGAAAGACAGAAATTTTTTTATCGGAGAAAGCATTGAAAGAGGTTCCTTTTATAAAATGGATTTGACGACAGTCAACTTTTTTCTAGTAAAGTCCTTGGTGGTCTAGTGGCTAGGATCCAGCACTCTCACTGCTGTGGCCCGGGTTTGATTCCCGGTCAGGGAAACTATGACAGACAGACAGACGGACGGACGGACGGACGGACGGACGGACGGACGGACGGACGGACGGACGGACGGACGGACGGACGGACGGACGGACGGACGGACGGACGGACGGACGGACGGACGGACGGACGGACGGACGGACGGACGGACGGACGGACGGACAGACAATTCTTATTGGAGAAAGCATTGAAAGAGGTTCTTTTTATAGAATGGATTTGACGACAGTCAACTTTTTTTCTAGTAAAGTCCTTGGTGGTCTAGTGGCTAAGATCCAGCACTTTCACTGCTGTGGCCCGGGTTCGATTCCAGGTCAGGGAAACTGTTACACGCAGATAGAAAATTCCTCTTGAGGAATTGGAAAGAAAATTGAAAGATGTTCCTTTTTCTAGAATGGGTTTTCCGACAGTCAACTTTTTTCCTGTTCATTCCCTGATGGACTAGTGGCTAGGATCCAGCACTCTCACTGCTGTGGCCCGGGTTCGATTGCCGGTCAGGTCTATTATAATAGTCGGAAAGACAGAAAATTCTTATTGGAGAAAGCATTGAAAGAGGTTCCTTTTATAGAATGGATTTGACGACAGTCAACTTTTTTTCTAGTAAAGTCCTTGGTGGTCTAGTGGCTAGGATCCAGCACTCTCACTGCTGTGGCCCGGGTTCGATTCCCGGTCAGGGAAACTATGACAGACAGACAGACAGACAGACAGACAGACAGACAGACAATTCCTCTTGAGGAATTGGAAAGATGTTCCTTTTTCTAGAATGGGTTTTCCGACAGTCAACTTTTTTTCTAGTAAAGTCCTTGGTGGTCTAGTGGCTAGGATCCAGCACTCTCACTGCTGTGGCCCGGGTTCGATTCCCGGTCAGGTCTATTATAATAGACGGAAAGACAGAAAATTCTTATTGGAGAAAGCATTGAAAGAGGTTCCTTTTATAGAATGGATTTGACGACAGTCAACTTTTTTTCTAGTAAAGTCCTTGGTGGTCTAGTGGCTAGGATCCAGCACTTTCACTGCTGTGGCCTGGGTTCGATTCCAGGTCAGGAAAACTGTTACACGCAGATAGAAAATTCCTCTTGAGGAATTGGAAAGAAAATTGAAAGATGTTCCTTTTTCTAGAATGGGTTTTCCGACGGACGGACGGACGGACGGACGGACGGACGGACGGACGGACGGACGGACGGACGGACGGACGGACGGACGGACGGACGGACGGACGGACGGACGGACGGACGGACGGACGGACGGACGGACGGACGGACGGACGGACGGACGGACGGACGGACGGACGGACGGACGGACGGACGGACGGACGGACGGACGGACGGACGGACGGACGGACGGACGGACGGACGGACGGACGGACGGACGGACGGACGGACGGACGGACGGACGGACGGACGGACGGACGGACGGACGGACGGACGGACGATTCTTATTGGAGAAAGCATTGAAAGAGGTTCTTTTTATAGAATGGATTTGACGACAGTCAACTTTTTTTCTAGTAAAGTCCTTGGTGGTCTAGTGGCTAAGATCCAGCACTTTCACTGCTGTGGCCCGGGTTCGATTCCAGGTCAGGGAAACTGTTACACGCAGATAGAAAATTCCTCTTGAGGAATTGGAAAGAAAATTGAAAGATGTTCCTTTTTCTAGAATGGGTTTTCCGACAGTCAACTTTTTTCCTGTTCATTCCCTGATGGACTAGTGGCTAGGATCCAGCACTCTCACTGCTGTGGCCCGGGTTCGATTCCCGGTCAGGTCTATTATAATAGACGGAAAGACAGAAAATTCTTATTGGAGAAAGCATTGAAAGAGGTTCCTTTTTCTAGAATGGGTTTTCCGACAGTCAACTTTTTTTCTAGTAAAGTCCTTGGTGGTCTAGTGGCTAGGATCCAGCACTTTCACTGCTGTGGCCTGGGTTCGATTCCAGGTCAGGTCTATTATTATAGACGGAAAGACAGAAAATTCTTATTGGAGAAAGCATTGAAAGAGGTTCCTTTTATAGAATGGATTTGACGACAGTCAACTTTTTTTCTA
The DNA here is from genome assembly GCF_059441175.1 of Urocampus carinirostris. Classification (NCBI taxonomy): domain Eukaryota; kingdom Metazoa; phylum Chordata; class Actinopteri; order Syngnathiformes; family Syngnathidae; genus Urocampus; species Urocampus carinirostris. The sequence goes on along the minus strand of NC_142349.1, from coordinate 73,031,904 downwards.
GTAAAGTCCTTGGTGGTCTAGTGGCTAGGATTCAGCACTTTCACTGCTGTGGCCTGGGTTCGATTCCAGGTCAGGGAAACTGTTACACGCAGATAGAAAATTCCTCTTGAGGAATTGGAATGAACATTGAAAGAGGTTCCTTTTTCTAGAATGGGTTTTCCGACAGTCAACTTTTTTTCTAGTAAAGTCCTTGGTGGTCTAGTGGCTAGGATCCAGCACTCTCACTGCTGTGGCCCGGGTTCGATTCCCGGTCAGGTCTATTATAATAGACGGAAAGACAGAAATTTTTTTATCGGAGAAAGCATTGAAAGAGGTTCCTTTTATAAAATGGATTTGACGACAGTCAACTTTTTTCTAGTAAAGTCCTTGGTGGTCTAGTGGCTAGGATCCAGCACTCTCACTGCTGTGGCCCGGGTTTGATTCCCGGTCAGGGAAACTATGACAGACAGACAGACGGACGGACGGACGGACGGACGGACGGACGGACGGACGGACGGACGGACGGACGGACGGACGGACGGACGGACGGACGGACGGACGGACGGACGGACGGACGGACGGACGGACGGACGGACGGACGGACGGACGGACGGACGGACGGACGGACGGACGGACGGACGGACGGACGGACGGACGGACGGACGGACAGACAGACAATTCTTATTGGAGAAAGCATTGAAAGAGGTTCTTTTTATAGAATGGATTTGACGACAGTCAACTTTTTTTCTAGTAAAGTCCTTGGTGGTCTAGTGGCTAAGATCCAGCACTTTCACTGCTGTGGCCCGGGTTCGATTCCAGGTCAGGGAAACTGTTACACGCAGATAGAAAATTCCTCTTGAGGAATTGGAAAGAAAATTGAAAGATGTTCCTTTTTCTAGAATGGGTTTTCCGACAGTCAACTTTTTTCCTGTTCATTCCCTGATGGACTAGTGGCTAGGATCCAGCACTCTCACTGCTGTGGCCCGGGTTCGATTGCCGGTCAGGTCTATTATAATAGTCGGAAAGACAGAAAATTCTTATTGGAGAAAGCATTGAAAGAGGTTCCTTTTATAGAATGGATTTGACGACAGTCAACTTTTTTTCTAGTAAAGTCCTTGGTGGTCTAGTGGCTAGGATCCAGCACTCTCACTGCTGTGGCCCGGGTTCGATTCCCGGTCAGGGAAACTATGACAGACAGACAGACAGACAGACAGACAGACAGACAATTCCTCTTGAGGAATTGGAAAGATGTTCCTTTTTCTAGAATGGGTTTTCCGACAGTCAACTTTTTTTCTAGTAAAGTCCTTGGTGGTCTAGTGGCTAGGATCCAGCACTCTCACTGCTGTGGCCCGGGTTCGATTCCCGGTCAGGTCTATTATAATAGACGGAAAGACAGAAAATTCTTATTGGAGAAAGCATTGAAAGAGGTTCCTTTTATAGAATGGATTTGACGACAGTCAACTTTTTTTCTAGTAAAGTCCTTGGTGGTCTAGTGGCTAGGATCCAGCACTTTCACTGCTGTGGCCTGGGTTCGATTCCAGGTCAGGAAAACTGTTACACGCAGATAGAAAATTCCTCTTGAGGAATTGGAAAGAAAATTGAAAGATGTTCCTTTTTCTAGAATGGGTTTTCCGACCGACGGACGGACGGACGGACGGACGGACGGACGGACGGACGGACGGACGGACGGACGGACGGACGGACGGACGGACGGACGGACGGACGGACGGACGGACGGACGGACGGACGGACGGACGGACGGACGGACGGACGGACGGACGGACGGACGGACGGACGGACGGACGGACGGACGGACGGACGGACGGACGGACGGACGGACGGACGGACGGACGGACGGACGGACGGACGGACGGACGGACGGACGGACGGACGGACGATTCTTATTGGAGAAAGCATTGAAAGAGGTTCTTTTTATAGAATGGATTTGACGACAGTCAACTTTTTTTCTAGTAAAGTCCTTGGTGGTCTAGTGGCTAAGATCCAGCACTTTCACTGCTGTGGCCCGGGTTCGATTCCAGGTCAGGGAAACTGTTACACGCAGATAGAAAATTCCTCTTGAGGAATTGGAAAGAAAATTGAAAGATGTTCCTTTTTCTAGAATGGGTTTTCCGACAGTCAACTTTTTTCCTGTTCATTCCCTGATGGACTAGTGGCTAGGATCCAGCACTCTCACTGCTGTGGCCCGGGTTCGATTCCCGGTCAGGTCTATTATAATAGACGGAAAGACAGAAAATTCTTATTGGAGAAAGCATTGAAAGAGGTTCCTTTTTCTAGAATGGGTTTTCCGACAGTCAACTTTTTTTCTAGTAAAGTCCTTGGTGGTCTAGTGGCTAGGATCCAGCACTTTCACTGCTGTGGCCTGGGTTCGATTCCAGGTCAGGTCTATTATTATAGACGGAAAGACAGAAAATTCTTATTGGAGAAAGCATTGAAAGAGGTTCCTTTTATAGATAGAATGGATTTGACGACAGTCAACTTTTTTTCTAGTAAAGTCCTTGGTGGTCTAGTGGCTAGGATTCAGCACTTTCACTGCTGTGGCCTGGGTTCGATTCCAGGTCAGGGAAACTGTTACACGCAGATAGAAAATTCCTCTTGAGGAATTGGAATGAACATTGAAAGAGGTTCCTTTTTCTAGAATGGGTTTTCCGACAGTCAACTTTTTTTCTAGTAAAGTCCTTAGTGGCTAGGATCCAGCACTCTCACTGCTGTGGCCCGGGTTCGATTCCCGGTCAGGTCTATTATAATAGACGGAAAGACAGAAATTTTTTTATCGGAGAAAGCATTGAAAGAGGTTCCTTTTATAAAATGGATTTGACGACAGTCAACTTTTTTCTAGTAAAGTCCTTGGTGGTCTAGTGGCTAGGATCCAGCACTCTCACTGCTGTGGCCCGGGTTTGATTCCCGGTCAGGGAAACTATGACAGACAGACAGACAGACGGACGGACGGACGGACGGACGGACGGACGGACGGACGGACGGACGGACGGACGGACGGACGGACGGACGGACGGACGGACGGACGGACGGACGGACGGACGGACGGACGGACGGACGGACGGACGGACGGACGGACGGACGGACGGACGGACGGACGGACGGACGGACGGACGGACGGACGGACGGACGGACGGACGGACGGACGGACGGACGGACGGACGGACGGACGGACGGACGGACGGACGGACGGACGGACGGACGGACGGACGGACGGACGGACGGACGGACGGACGGACGGACGGACGGACGGACAGACAGACAATTCTTATTGGAGAAAGCATTGAAAGAGGTTCCTTTTATAGAATGGATTTGACGACAGTCAACTTTTTTTCTAGTAAAGTCCTTGGTGGTCTAGTGGCTAGGATCCAGCACTTTCACTGCTGTGGCCTGGGTTCGATTCCAGGTCAGGAAAACTGTTACACGCAGATAGAAAATTCCTCTTGAGGAATTGGAAAGAAAATTGAAAGATGTTCCTTTTTCTAGAATGGGTTTTCCGACAGTCAACTTTTTTCCTGTTCATTCCCTGATGGACTAGTGGCTAGGATCCAGCACTCTCACTGCTGTGGCCCGGGTTCGATTCCCGGTCAGGTCTATTATAATAGACGGAAAGACAGAAATTTTTTTATCGGAGAAAGCATTGAAAGAGGTTCCTTTTATAAAATGGATTTGACGACAGTCAACTTTTTTCTAGTAAAGTCCTTGGTGGTCTAGTGGCTAGGATCCAGCACTCTCACTGCTGTGGCCCGGGTTTGATTCCCGGTCAGGGAAACTATGACAGACAGACAGACAGACAGACAGACAGACAGACAGACAGACAGACAGACAGACAGCCAGCCAGACAGCCAGCCAGACAGCCAGCCAGACAGCCAGCCAGACAGCCAGCCAGACAGACAGCCAGCCAGACAGACAGACAGCCAGACAGCCAGCCAGACAGACAGACAGCCAGACAGACAGACAGACAGACAGACAGCCAGACAGACAGCCAGACAGACAGACAGCCAGCCAGACAGACAGACAGACAGCCAGACAGACAGACAGACAGACAGCCAGACAGACAGACAGACAGACAGACAGACAGCCAGACAGCCAGACAGACAGACAGACAGACAGCCAGACAGACAGACAGACAGACAGACAGACAGACAGACAGACAGACAGACAGACAGACAGACAGACAGACAGACAGACAGACAGACAGACAGACAGACAGACAGACAGACAGACAGACAGACAGACAGACAGACAATTCTTATTGGAGAAAGCATTGAAAGAGGTTCCTTTTATAGAATGGATTTGACGACAGTCAACTTTTTTTCTAGTAAAGTCCTTGGTGGTCTAGTGGCTAGGATCCAGCACTTTCACTGCTGTGGCCTGGGTTCGATTCCAGGTCAGGAAAACTGTTACACGCAGATAGAAAATTCCTCTTGAGGAATTGGAAAGAAAATTGAAAGATGTTCCTTTTTCTAGAATGGGTTTTCCGACAGTCAACTTTTTTCCTGTTCATTCCCTGATGGACTAGTGGCTAGGATCCAGCACTCTCACTGCTGTGGCCCGGGTTCGATTCCCGGTCAGGTCTATTATAATAGACGGAAAGACAGAAAATTCTTATTGGAGAAAGCATTGAAAGAGGTTCCTTTTTCTAGAATGGGTTTTCCGACAGTCAACTTTTTTTCTAGTAAAGTCCTTGGTGGTCTAGTGGCTAGGATCCAGCACTTTCACTGCTGTGGCCTGGGTTCGATTCCAGGTCAGGTCTATTATTATAGACGGAAAGACAGAAAATTCTTATTGGAGAAAGCATTGAAAGAGGTTCCTTTTATAGAATGGATTTGACGACAGTCAACTTTTTTTCTAGTAAAGTCCTTGGTGGTCTAGTGGCTAGGATTCAGCACTTTCACTGCTGTGGCCTGGGTTCGATTCCAGGTCAGGGAAACTGTTACACGCAGATAGAAAATTCCTCTTGAGGAATTGGAATGAACATTGAAAGAGGTTCCTTTTTCTAGAATGGGTTTTCCGACAGTCAACTTTTTTTCTAGTAAAGTCCTTGGTGGTCTAGTGGCTAGGATCCAGCACTCTCACTGCTGTGGCCCGGGTTCGATTCCCGGTCAGGTCTATTATAATAGACGGAAAGACAGAAATTTTTTTATCGGAGAAAGCATTGAAAGAGGTTCCTTTTATAAAATGGATTTGACGACAGTCAACTTTTTTCTAGTAAAGTCCTTGGTGGTCTAGTGGCTAGGATCCAGCACTCTCACTGCTGTGGCCCGGGTTTGATTCCCGGTCAGGGAAACTATGACAGACAGACAGACGGACGGACGGACGGACGGACGGACGGACGGACGGACGGACGGACGGACGGACGGACGGACGGACGGACGGACGGACGGACGGACGGACGGACGGACGGACGGACGGACGGACGGACGGACGGACGGACGGACGGACGGACGGACGGACGGACGGACGGACGGACGGACGGACGGACGGACGGACGGACGGACGGACGGACAGACAGACAGACAGACAGACAATTCTTATTGGAGAAAGCATTGAAAGAGGTTCCTTTTATAGAATGGATTTGACGACAGTCAACTTTTTTTCTAGTAAAGTCCTTGGTGGTCTAGTGGCTAGGATCCAGCACTTTCACTGCTGTGGCCTGGGTTCGATTCCAGGTCAGGAAAACTGTTACACGCAGATAGAAAATTCCTCTTGAGGAATTGGAAAGAAAATTGAAAGATGTTCCTTTTTCTAGAATGGGTTTTCCGACAGTCAACTTTTTTCCTGTTCATTCCCTGATGGACTAGTGGCTAGGATCCAGCACTCTCACTGCTGTGGCCCGGGTTCGATTCCCGGTCAGGTCTATTATAATAGACGGAAAGACAGAAATTTTTTTATCGGAGAAAGCATTGAAAGAGGTTCCTTTTATAAAATGGATTTGACGACAGTCAACTTTTTTCTAGTAAAGTCCTTGGTGGTCTAGTGGCTAGGATCCAGCACTCTCACTGCTGTGGCCCGGGTTTGATTCCCGGTCAGGGAAACTATGACAGACAGACAGACAGACAGACAGACAGACAGACAGACAGACAGACAGACAGACAGACAGCCAGCCAGACAGCCAGCCAGACAGCCAGCCAGACAGCCAGCCAGACAGCCAGACAGCCAGACAGCCAGCCAGACAGCCAGCCAGACAGACAGACAGACAGACAGCCAGCCAGACAGACAGACAGACAGACAGACAGACAGACAGCCAGCCAGACAGACAGACAGACAGACAGACAGACAGACAGACAGACAGACAGACAGACAGACAGACAGACAGACAGACAGACAGACAGACAGACAGACAGACAGACAGACAGACAGACAGACAGACAGACAGACAGACAGACAGACAGACAGACAGACAGACAGACAGACAGACAGACAGACAGACAGACAGACAGACAGACAGACAGACAGACAGACAGACAGACAGACAGACAGACAGACAGACAGACAGACAGACAATTCTTATTGGAGAAAGCATTGAAAGAGGTTCCTTTTATAGAATGGATTTGACGACAGTCAACTTTTTTTCTAGTAAAGTCCTTGGTGGTCTAGTGGCTAGGATCCAGCACTTTCACTGCTGTGGCCTGGGTTCGATTCCAGGTCAGGAAAACTGTTACACGCAGATAGAAAATTCCTCTTGAGGAATTGGAAAGAAAATTGAAAGATGTTCCTTTTTCTAGAATGGGTTTTCCGACAGTCAACTTTTTTCCTGTTCATTCCCTGATGGACTAGTGGCTAGGATCCAGCACTCTCACTGCTGTGGCCCGGGTTCGATTCCCGGTCAGGTCTATTATAATAGACGGAAAGACAGAAAATTCTTATTGGAGAAAGCATTGAAAGAGGTTCCTTTTTCTAGAATGGGTTTTCCGACAGTCAACTTTTTTTCTAGTAAAGTCCTTGGTGGTCTAGTGGCTAGGATCCAGCACTTTCACTGCTGTGGCCTGGGTTCGATTCCAGGTCAGGTCTATTATTATAGACGGAAAGACAGAAAATTCTTATTGGAGAAAGCATTGAAAGAGGTTCCTTTTATAGAATGGATTTGACGACAGTCAACTTTTTTTCTAGTAAAGTCCTTGGTGGTCTAGTGGCTAGGATTCAGCACTTTCACTGCTGTGGCCTGGGTTCGATTCCAGGTCAGGGAAACTGTTACACGCAGATAGAAAATTCCTCTTGAGGAATTGGAATGAACATTGAAAGAGGTTCCTTTTTCTAGAATGGGTTTTCCGACAGTCAACTTTTTTTCTAGTAAACTCCTTGGTGGTCTAGTGGCTAGGATCCAGCACTCTCACTGCTGTGGCCCGGGTTCGATTCCCGGTCAGGTCTATTATAATAGACGGAAAGACAGAAATTTTTTTATCGGAGAAAGCATTGAAAGAGGTTCCTTTTATAAAATGGATTTGACGACAGTCAACTTTTTTCTAGTAAAGTCCTTGGTGGTCTAGTGGCTAGGATCCAGCACTCTCACTGCTGTGGCCCGGGTTTGATTCCCGGTCAGGGAAACTATGACAGACAGACAGACAGACGGACGGACGGACGGACGGACGGACGGACGGACGGACGGACGGACGGACGGACGGACGGACGGACGGACGGACGGACGGACGGACGGACGGACGGACGGACGGACGGACGGACGGACGGACGGACGGACGGACGGACGGACGGACGGACGGACGGACGGACGGACGGACGGACGGACGGACGGACGGACGGACGGACGGACGGACGGACAGACAGACAGACAGACAATTCTTATTGGAGAAAGCATTGAAAGAGGTTCCTTTTATAGAATGGATTTGACGACAGTCAACTTTTTTTCTAGTAAAGTCCTTGATGGTCTAGTGGCTAGGATCCAGCACTTTCACTGCTGTGGCCTGGGTTCGATTCCAGGTCAGGAAAACTGTTACACGCAGATAGAAAATTCCTCTTGAGGAATTGGAAAGAAAATTGAAAGATGTTCCTTTTTCTAGAATGGGTTTTCCGACAGTCAACTTTTTTCCTGTTCATTCCCTGATGGACTAGTGGCTAGGATCCAGCACTCTCACTGCTGTGGCCCGGGTTCGATTCCCGGTCAGGTCTATTATAATAGACGGAAAGACAGAAATTTTTTTATCGGAGAAAGCATTGAAAGAGGTTCCTTTTATAAAATGGATTTGACGACAGTCAACTTTTTTCTAGTAAAGTCCTTGGTGGTCTAGTGGCTAGGATCCAGCACTCTCACTGCTGTGGCCCGGGTTTGATTCCCGGTCAGGGAAACTATGACAGACAGACAGACAGACAGACAGACAGACAGACAGACAGACAGACAGACAGACAGACAGACAGACAGACAGACAGACAGACAGACAGACAGACAGACAGACAGACAGACAGACAGACAGACAGACAGACAGACAGACAGACAGACAGACAGACAGACAGACAGACAGACAGACAGACAGACAGACAGACAGACAGACAGACAGACAGACAGACAGACAGACAGACAGACAGACAGACAGACAGACAGACAGACAGACAGACAGACAGACAGACAGACAGACAGACAGACAGACAGACAGACAGACAGACAGACAGACAGACAGACAGACAGACAGACAGACAGACAGACAGACAGACAGACAGACAGACAGACAGACAGACAGACAGACAGACAGACAGACAGACAGACAGACAGACAGACAGACAGACAGACAGACAGACAGACAGACAGACAGACAGACAGACAGACAGACAGACAGACAGACAGACAATTCTTATTGGAGAAAGCATTGAAAGAGGTTCCTTTTATAGAATGGATTTGACGACAGTCAACTTTTTTTCTAGTAAAGTCCTTGGTGGTCTAGTGGCTAGGATCCAGCACTTTCACTGCTGTGGCCTGGGTTCGATTCCAGGTCAGGAAAACTGTTACACGCAGATAGAAAATTCCTCTTGAGGAATTGGAAAGAAAATTGAAAGATGTTCCTTTTTCTAGAATGGGTTTTCCGACAGTCAACTTTTTTCCTGTTCATTCCCTGATGGACTAGTGGCTAGGATCCAGCACTCTCACTGCTGTGGCCCGGGTTCGATTCCCGGTCAGGTCTATTATAATAGACGGAAAGACAGAAAATTCTTATTGGAGAAAGCATTGAAAGAGGTTCCTTTTTCTAGAATGGGTTTTCCGACAGTCAACTTTTTTTCTAGTAAAGTCCTTGGTGGTCTAGTGGCTAGGATCCAGCACTTTCACTGCTGTGGCCTGGGTTCGATTCCAGGTCAGGTCTATTATTATAGACGGAAAGACAGAAAATTCTTATTGGAGAAAGCATTGAAAGAGGTTCCTTTTATAGAATGGATTTGACGACAGTCAACTTTTTTTCTAGTAAAGTCCTTGGTGGTCTAGTGGCTAGGATTCAGCACTTTCACTGCTGTGGCCTGGGTTCGATTCCAGGTCAGGGAAACTGTTACACGCAGATAGAAAATTCCTCTTGAGGAATTGGAATGAACATTGAAAGAGGTTCCTTTTTCTAGAATGGGTTTTCCGACAGTCAACTTTTTTTCTAGTAAAGTCCTTGGTGGTCTAGTGGCTAGGATCCAGCACTCTCACTGCTGTGGCCCGGGTTCGATTCCCGGTCAGGTCTATTATAATAGACGGAAAGACAGAAATTTTTTTATCGGAGAAAGCATTGAAAGAGGTTCCTTTTATAAAATGGATTTGACGACAGTCAACTTTTTTCTAGTAAAGTCCTTGGTGGTCTAGTGGCTAGGATCCAGCACTCTCACTGCTGTGGCCCGGGTTTGATTCCCGGTCAGGGAAACTATGACAGACAGACAGACGGACGGACGGACGGACGGACGGACGGACGGACGGACGGACGGACGGACGGACGGACGGACGGACGGACGGACGGACGGACGGACGGACGGACGGACGGACGGACGGACGGACGGACGGACGGACGGACGGACGGACGGACGGACGGACGGACGGACGGACGGACGGACGGACGGACGGACGGACGGACGGACGGACGGACGGACGGACGGACGGACGGACGGACGGACGGACGGACGGACGGACGGACGGACGGACGGACGGACGGACGGACGGACGGACGGACGGACGGACGGACGGACGGACGGACGGACGGACGGACGGACGGACGGACGGACAGACAATTCTTATTGGAGAAAGCATTGAAAGAGGTTCTTTTTATAGAATGGATTTGACGACAGTCAACTTTTTTTCTAGTAAAGTCCTTGGTGGTCTAGTGGCTAAGATCCAGCACTTTCACTGCTGTGGCCCGGGTTCGATTCCAGGTCAGGGAAACTGTTACACGCAGATAGAAAATTCCTCTTGAGGAATTGGAAAGAAAATTGAAAGATGTTCCTTTTTCTAGAATGGGTTTTCCGACAGTCAACTTTTTTCCTGTTCAT